>NW_021171454.1:14061-93851 GCF_002162155.2 Triticum dicoccoides
CCCCCAGTGCCCCCGTCCCGCCTAACCCTGTAGCGTTTGACCACGGGATCTAGCCCTTTGACTTTGCACGGACGGGCTTTGACCAGTGGACCTCCCCACCCGGTTGTGTTAGGTCAGTCCATAGGAACACTTTGGAGCAACATCCGGGCCAGACCCACAGCAAGATCCACTCCGTGTAGACCCGACGCGTCCGTTTCCCCCCTCCAGGTGCCGGCGGCGGTGCCGTTCGTGAGGGGGGGCACACCCCGGACACGCGTGCCGAGCGTTTGCAACCGCCACAATACTTCCAGACTTGTGAGAGGCCGCCTACGCAAGATTTGGCGCCATGCTAGCCCCTGGAGGACGCCGGCCACAACCGTAGACGCGCGAAGGGCAATCCCCATAGAGGGAATTTTTCGGATACTTCTCCATCACCAAAAATTATGAAAAAATACCATCGTTCCTATAGCACATGTGCCCACGTCATGCAAAAAAACTCATGATTTTATTGCGCTCTGAGTATTTAGTAATACTGACGCCGCATCGTTACCGCAGAACATCTACTACCGTGTCATCGCCGTCCGTGAGGGGGGGCCACGTCCCGGAGACGCGTCCCGCCTCTTCGGACATGCCACCACACCACCCCGCATGTATGAGGGCCCGGTGCGACGCTCCGGTGGCATTGCTACCCCCCAGTGCCCCCGTCCCGCCTAACCCTGTAGCGTTTGACCACGGGATCTAGCCCTTTGACTTTGCACGGACGGGCTTTGACCAGTGGACCTCCCCACCCGGTTGTGTTAGGTCAGCCCATAGGAACACTTTGGAGCAACATCCGGGCCAGACCCACAGCAACATCCGGTTGTGTTAGGTCAGCCCATAGGAACACTTTGGAGCAACATCCGGGCCAGACCCACAGCAAGATCCCCTCCGTGTAGACCCGACGCGTCCGTTTCCTCCCTCCGGGTGCCGGCGGCGGCGCCGTCCGTGAGGGGGGGCACACCCCGGACACGCGTGCCGGGCGTTTGCAACCGCCACAACACTTCCAGACTTGTGAGAGGCCGCCTACGCAAGATTTGGCGGCATGATAGCCCCCGGAGGCCGCCGTCCACAGCCGTAGACGCGCGAAGGGCAATCCACATAGAGGGAATTTTTCGGATACTTCTCCATCACCAAAAATTATGAAAAAATACCATCGTTCCTATAGCACATGTGTCCACGTCGTGCAAAAAAACTCATGATTTTATTGCGCTCCGAGTATTTAGTAATATTGACGCCGCATCGATACCGCAGAACGTCTACTACCGTGTCATCGCCGTCCATGAGGGGGGGCACGCCCCGGAGACGCGTCCCGCCTCTTCGGACATGCCACCACACCACCCTGCATGTATGAGGGCCCGGTGCGACGCTCCGGTGGCATTGCTACCCCCTAGAGCCCCCGTCCCGCCTAACCCTGTAGCGTTCGACCACGGGATCTAGCCCTTTGACTTTTCACGGACGGACTTTGACCAGTGGACCTCCCCACCCGGTTGTGTTAGGTCGGCCCATAGGAACACTTTGGAGCAACATTCGGGCCAGACCCACAGCAAGATCCCCTCCGTGTAGACCCGACGCGTCTGTTTCCCCCCTCCAGGTGCCGGCGGCGGCGCCGTCCGTGAGGGGGGCACACCCCGGACATGCGTGCCGGGCGTTTTCAACCGCCACAACACTTCCAGACTTGTGAGAGGCCGCCTACGCAAGATTTGGTGGCATGCTAGCCCCCGGAGGCCGCCGGCCACAGCCGTAGACGCGCGAGGGGCAATCCACGTAGAGGGAATTTTTCGGATACTTCTCCATCACCAAAAATTATGAAAAAATACCATCGTTCCTATAGCACATGTGCCCACGTCGTGCAAAAAAACTCATGATTTTATCGCGCTCCGAGTATTTAGTAATACTGACGCTGCATCGTTACCGCAGAACGTCTACTACCGTGTCATCGCCGTCCGTGAGGGGGGGCCACGACCCGGAGACGCGTCCCGCCTCTTCGGACATGCCACCACACCATCCCGCATGTATGAGGGCCCGGTGCGACGCTCCGGTGGCATTGCTACCCCCAGTGCCCTCGTCCCGCCTAACCCTGTAGCGTTTGACCATGGGATCTAGCCCTTTGACTTTGCACGGACGGGCTTTGACCAGTGGACCTCCCCACCCGGTTGTGTTAGGTCAGCCCATAGGAACACTTTGGAGCAACATCCGGGCCAGACCCACAGCAAGATCCCCTCCGTGTAGACCCGACGCGTCCGTTTCCCCCCTCCAGGTGCCAGCGGCGGCGCCGTCCGTGAGGGGGGGGCACACCCCAGACACGCGTGCCGGGGGGTTTGCAACCGCCACAACACTTCCAGACTTGTGAGAGGCCGCCTACGCAAGCTTTGGCGGCATGCTAGCCCCCGGAGGCCGCCGTCCACAGCTGTCGACGCGCGAAGGGCAATCCACGTAGAGGGAATTTTTCGGATACTTCTCCATCACCAAAAATTATGAAAAAATACCATCGTTCCTATAGCACATGTGTCCACGTCGTGCAAAAAAACTCATGATTTTATCGCGCTCCGAGTATTTAGTAATATTGACGCCGCATCGGTACCGCAGAACGTCTACTACCGTGTCATCGCCGTCCATGAGGGGGGGCCACGCCCCGGAGACGCATCCCGCCTCTTCGTACATGGCAACACACCACCCCGCATGTATGAGGGTCCGGTGCGACGCTCCGGTGGCATTGCTACCCCCAGTGCCCCCGTCCCGCCTAACCCTATAGCGTTCGACCACGGGATCTAGCCCTTTGACTTTGCACGGACGGGCTTTGACCAGTGGACCTCCCCACCCGGTTGTGATAGGTCAACCCATAGGAACACTTTGGAGCAACATCCGGGCCAGACCCACAGCAAGATCCCCTCCGTGTAGACCCGACGCGTCCGTTTCCTTCCTCCAGGTGCCGGCGGCGGCGCCGTCCGTGAGGGGGGCACACCCCGGACACGCGTGCCGGGCGTTTGCAACCGCCACAACACTTCCAGACTTGTGATAGGCCGCCTACGCAAGATTTGGCGGCATTGCTAGCCCCCGAAGGCCGCCGGCCACAGCCGTAGACGCGCGAAGGGCAATCCGCGTAGAGGGAATTTTTAGGATACTTCTCCATCACCAAAAATTATGAAAAAATACCATCATTCCTATAGCATATGTGCCCACGTCGTGCAAAAAACTCATGATTTTATCGCGCTCCGAGTATTTAGTAATATTGACGCCGCATCGTTACCGCAGAACGTCTACTACCGTGTCATCGCTGTTCGTGAGGGGGGGCCACGCCCCGGAGACGCGTCCCGCCCCTACGGACATGCCACCACACCTCCCCGCATGTATGAGGGCCCGGTGCGACGCTCCGGTGGCATTGCTACCCCCAGTGCCCCCGTCCCGCCTAACCCTCTAGCGTTTGACCATGGGATCTAGCCCTTTGACTTTGCACGGACGGGCTTTGACCAGTGGACCTCCCCACCCGGTTATGTTAGGTCAGTCCATAGGAACACTTTGGAGCAATATTCAGGCCAGACCCACAGCAATATCCCCTCCGTGTAGACCCGACGCGTCTGTTTCGCCCCCCCAGGTGCCGGCGGCAGCGCCGTCCGTGAGGAGGGGCACACCCCGGACACGCGTGCCGTGCGTTTGCAACCGCCACAACACTTCCAGACTTGTGAGAGGCCGCCTACGCAAGATTTGGCGGCATGCTAGCCCCCAGAGGCCGCCGGCCACCGCCGTAGACGCGCGAAGGGCAATCCGCGTAGAGGGAATTTTTCGGATACTTCTCCATCACCAAAAATGATGAAAAAATACCATCATTCCTATAGCACATGGGCCCACGTCGTGCAAAAAAACTCATGATTTTATCGCGCTCTGAGTATTTAATAATATTGACGCCGCAATGTTACCGCAGAACATCTACTACCGTGTCATCGCCGTCCGTGAGGGGGGGCCACGCCTCGGAGACGCGTCCCGCCTCTACGGACATGCCACCACACCACCCCGCATGTATGAGGGCCCGGTGCGATGCTCCGATGGCATTGCTACCCCCCAGTGCCCCCGTCCCGCCTAACCCTGTAGCGTTCGACCACGGGATCTAGCCCTTTGACTTTGCACGGACGGGCTTTGACCAGTGGACCTCCCCACCCGGTTATGTTAGGTCAGCCCATAGGAACACTTTGGAGCAACATCCGGGCCGGACCCACAGCAATATCCCCTCCGTGTAGACCCGACGCGTCCGTTTCCCCCCTCCAGGTGCCGGCGGCGGCGCCGTCCGTGAGGGGTGGCACACCCCGGACACGCGTGCCGGGCGTTTGCAACCGCCACAACACTTCCAAACTTGTGAGAGGCCGCCTACGCAAGATTTGGCGGCATGCTAGCCCCCGGAGGCCGCCGGCCACAGCCGTAGACGCGCGAAGGGTAATCCGCGTAGAGGGAATTTTTCAGATACTTCTCCATCACCAAAAATTATGAAAAAAATACCATCGTTCCAATAGCAATTGTGCCCACGTCGTGCAACAAAACTCATGATTTTATCGCGCTCCGAGTATTTAGTAATATTGACGCCGCATCGTTACCGCAGAACGTCTACTACCGTGTCATCGCCGTCCGTGAGGGGGGGCCACGCCCCGGAGACGCGTCCCGCCTCTTCGGACATGCCACCACACCACCCCGCATGTATGAGGGCCCGGTGCGACGCTCCGGTGGCATTGCTACCACCCAGTGCCCCCGTCCCGCCTAACCCTGTAGCGTTCGACCACGGGATCTAGCCCTTTGACTTTGCACGGACGGGCGACCAGTGGACCTACCCACCCGGTTGTGTTAGGTCAGCCCATAGGTACACTTTGGAGCAACATCCGGACCAGACCCACAGCAATATCCCCTCCTTGTAGACCCGACGCGTCCGTTTCCCCCCTCCAGGTGCCGGCGGCGGCGCCGTCCGTGAGGGGGGCACAACCCGGACACGTGTGCCGGGAGTTTTCAACCGCCACAACACTTCCAGACTTGTGAGAGGCCGCCTACGCAAGATTTTGCGGCATGCTAGCCCCCAGAGGCTGCCGGCCACAGCCGTAGACGCGCGAAGGGCAATCCGCGTAGAGGGAATTTTTCGGATACTTCTCCATCACCAAAAATTATGAAAAAATACCATCGTTCCTATAGCACATGTGCCCATGTCGTGCAAAAAAACTCATGATTTTATCGCGCTCCGAGTATTTAGTAATATTGACGCCGCATCGTTACCGCAGAACGTCTACTACCATGTCATCGCCGTCCGTGAGGGGGGGCCACGCCCCGGAGACGCGTCCCGCCTCTTCGGAAATGCAACCACACCACCCCGCATGTATGAGGGCCCGGTGCGACGCTCCGATGGCATTGCTAACCCTTTGACTTTGCACGGACGGGCTTTGACCAGTGGACCTCCCCACCCGGTTGTGTTAGGTCAGCCCATAGGAACACTTTGGAGCAACATCCGGGCCAGACCCACAGCAGCATCCGGTTGTGTTAGGTCAGCCCATAGGAACACTTTGGAGCAACATCCGGGCCAGACCCACAGCAAGATCCCCTCCGTGTAGACCCGACGCGTCCGTTTCCCCCCTCCAGGTGCCGGCGGCGGCGCCGTCCGTGAGGGGGGGCACACCCCGGACACGCGTGCCGGGCGTTTTCAACCGCCACAACACTTCCAGACTTGTGAGAGGCCGCCTACGCAAGATTTGGCGGCATGCTAGCCCCCGGAGGCTGCCGGCCACAGCCGTAGACGCGCGAAGGGCAATCCGCGTAGAGGGAATTTTTCGGATACTTCTCCATCACCAAAAATTATGAAAAAATACCATCGTTGCTATAACACATGTGCCCACGTCGTGCAAGAAAGCTCATGATTTTATCGCGCTCCGAGTATTTAGTAATATTGACGCCGCATCGTTACCGCAGAACATCTACTACCGTGTCATCGCCGTCCGTGAGGGGGGGCCACGCCTCGGAGACGCGTCCCGCCTCTACGGACATACCACCACACCACCCCGCATGTATGAGGGCCCAGTGCGATGCTCCGATGGCATTGCTACCCACCAGTGCCCCCGTCCCGCCTAACCCTGTAGCGTTCGACCACGGGATCTAGCCCTTTGACTTTGCACGGACGGGCTTTGACCAGTGGACCTCCCCACCCGGTTATGTTAGGTCAGCCCATAGGAACACTTTGGAGCAACATCCGGGCCAGACCCACAGCAAGATCCCCTCCGTGTAGACCCGACGCGTCAGTTTTCCCCCTCTAGTTGCCGGCGGCGGCGCCATCCGTGAGGGAGGGTACACCCCGGACACGCGTGCCGGGAGTTTTCAACCGCCACAACACTTCCAGACTTGTGAGAGGCCGCCTACGCAAGATTTGGCGGCATGCTAGCCCCCGGAGGCTGCTGGCCACAGCCGTAGACGCGCGAAGGGCAATCCGCGTGGAGGGAATTTTTCAGATACTTCTCCAGCACCAAAAATTATGAAAAAATACCATCGTTCCTATAGCACATGTGCCCACGTCATGCAAAAAAACTCATGATTTTATCGCGCTCCGAGTATTTAGTAATATTGACGCCACATCGTTACCGCAGAACGTCTACTACCGTGTCATCGCCGTCCGTGAGGGGGGGGGGCATGCCCCGGAGACGCGTCCCGCCTCTTCGGACATGCCACCACACCACCCCGCATGTATGAGGGCCCGATGCGACGCGTCCCGCCTAACCCTGTAGCGTTCGACCACGGGATCTAGCCCTTTGACTTTGCACGGACGGGCTTTGACCAGTGGACCTCCCCACCCGGTTGTGTTAGGTCAGCCCATAGGAACACTTTGGAGCAATATCCGGGCCAGACCCACAGCAAGATCCCCTCCGTGTAGACCCGACGCGTCTGTTTCCCCCCTCCAGGTGCCGGCGGCGGCGCCGTCCGTGAGGGGGGCACACCCCGGACATGCGTGCCGGGCGTTTTCAACCACCACAACACTTCCAGAGTTGTGAGAGGCTGCCTACGCAAGATTTGGCGGCATGCTAGCCCCCGGAGGCTGCCGGCCACAGCCGTAGACGCGCGAAGGGCAATCCGCGTAGAGGGAATTTTTCGGATACTTCTCCATCACCAAAAATTATGAAAAAATACCATCGTTCCTATAGCACATGTGCCCACGTCGTGCAAAAAACTCATGATTTTATCGCGCTCCGAGTATTTAGTAATACTGACGCTGCATCGTTACCGCAGAACGTCTAATACCGTGTCATCGCCGTCCGTGAGGGGGGCCACGCCCCGGAGACGCGTCCCGCCTCTTCGGACATGCAACCACACCATCCCGCATGTATGAGGGCCCGGTGCGATGCTCCCGTGGCATTGCTACCCCAGTGCCCCCGTCCAGCCTAACCCTGTAGCGTTTGACCACGGGATCTAGCCCTTTGACTTTGCACGGACGGGCTTTGACCAGTGGACCTCCCCACCCAGTTGTTTTAGGTCAGCCCATAGGAACACTTTGGAGCAACATCCGGGCCAGACCCACAGCAAGATCCCCTCCGTGTAGACCCGACGCGTCCGTTTCCCTCCTCCAAGTGCCGGCGGCGGCGCCGTCCGTGAGGGGGGCACACCCCGGACATGCGTGCCGGACGTTTTCAACATCCACAACACTTCCAAACTTGTGAGAGGCCGCCTACGCAAGATTTGGCGGCATGCTAGCCCTCGGAGGCCGCCGGCCACAGCCGTAGACGCGCGAAGGGCAATCCGCGTAGAGGGAATTTTTAGGATACTTCTCCATCACCAAAAATTATGAAAAAATACCATCGTTCCTATAGCACATGTGCCCACGTCGTGCAAAAAAACTCATGATTTTATCGCACTCCTAGTATTTAGTAATACTAACGCTGCATCGTTACCGCAGAACGTCTACTACCGTGTCATTGCCGTCCGTGAAGGGGGGCCACGCCCCGGAGACGCTTCCCGCCTCTTTGGACATGCCACCACACCATCCCGCATGTATGAGGGCTCGGTGCGATGCTCCGGTGGCATTGCTACCCCCTGTGCCCCCGTCCCGCCTAACCCTGTAGCGTTTGACCACGGGATCTAGCCCTTTGACTTTGCACGGACGGGCTTTGACCAGTGGACCTCCCCACCCGGTTGTGTTAGGTCAGCCCATAGGAACACTTTGGAGCAACATCCGGGCCAAACCCACAGCAAGATCCCCTCCGTGTAGACCCGACGCGTCCGTTTCCCCCCTCCAGGTGCCGGCGGCGGCGCCGTCCGTGAGGGGGGCACACCTCGGACACGCGTGCCGGGCGTTTGCAACCGCCACAACACTTCTAGACTTGTGAGAGGCCGCCTACGCAAGATTTGGCGGCATGCTAGCCCCCGGAGGCTACCGGCCACAGCCGTAGACGCGCGAAGGGCAATCCGCGTAGAGGGAATTTTTCGGATACTTCTCCATCACCAAAAATTATGAAAAAATACCATCGTTCCTATAGCACATGTGCCCACGTCGTGCAAAAAAACTCATGATTTTATCACGCTCCGAGTATTTAGTAATATTGACGCCGCATCGTTACCGCAGAACGTCTACTACCGTGTCATCGCCGTCCGTGAGGGGGGGCCACGCCCCGGAGACGCGTCCCGCCTCTTCGGACATGCCACCACACCACCCCGCATGTATGAGTGCCCGATGCGACGCTCCGGCGGCACTGCTACCCCCAGTGCCCCCGTCCCGCCTAACCCTGTAGCGTTCGACCACGGGATCTAGCCCTTTGACTTTGCACGGACGGGCTTTGACCAGTGACCACCCCACCCGGTTGTGTTAGGTCAGCCCATAGGAACACTTTGGAGCAAAATCCGGGCCAGACCCACAGCAAGATCCCCTCCGTGTAGACCCGACGCGTCCGTTTCCCCCCTCCAGGTGTCAGCGGCGGCGCCGTCCGTGAGGGGGGGCACACCCCGGACAGGCGTGCCGGGCGTTTGCAACCGCCACAACACTTCCAGACTTGTGAGAGGCCGCCTACGCAAGATTTGGCGGCATGCTAGCCCCCGGAGGCCGCCGGCCACAGCCGTAGACGGGCGAAGGGCAATCCGCGTAGAGGGAATTTTTCGGATACTTCTCCATCACCAAAAATTATGAAAAAATACCATCATTCCTATAGCACATGGGCCCACGTCGTGCAAAAAAACTGATGATTTTATCGCGCTCTGAGTATTTAGTAATACTGACGCCGCATCCTTACCACAGAACGTCTACTACGGTGTCATCGCCGTCCGTGAGGGGGGGCCACGCCCCGGAGACGCGTCCCGCCTCTTCGGACATGCCACCACACCACCCCGCATGTATGAGGGCCCGGTGCGACGCTCCGGTGGCATTGCTACCCCCTAGTGCTCCCGTCCCGCCTAACCCTCTAGCGTTTGACCACGGGATCTAGCCCTTTGACTTTGCACGGACGGGCTTTGACCAGTGGACCTCCCCACCCGGTTGTGTTAGGTCAGCCCATAGGAACACTTTGGAGCAACATCCGGGCCAGACCCACAGCAAGATCCCCTCCATGTAGACCCGACACGTCTGTTTCCCCCCTCCAGGTGTCGGCGGCGGCGCAGTCCGTGAGGGGGGCACACCCCGGACAGGCGTGCCGAGCGTTTGCAACCGCCACAACACTTCCATACTTGTGAGAGGCCGCCTACGCAAGATTTGGCGGCATGCTAGCCCCCGGAGGCTGCCGGCCACAGCCGTAGACGCGCGAAGGGCAATCTGCGTAGAGGGAATTTTTCGTATACTTCTCCATCACCAAAATTTATGAAAAAATACCATCATTCCTATAGCACATGTGCCCACGTCGTGCAAAAAAACTCATGATTTTATCGCGCTCTGAGTATTTAGTAATATTGACGCCGCATCATTACCACAGAACGTCTACTACCGTGTCATCGCCGTCCGTGAGGGGGGGCCACGCCCCGGAGACGCGTCCCGCCTCTTCGGACATGCCACCACACCACCCCGCATGTATGAGGGCCCGGTGCGACGCTCCGGTGGCATTGCTACCCCCAGTGCCCCCGTCCCGCCTAACCCTGTAGCGTTTGACCACGGGATCTAGCCCTTTGACTTTGCACGGACGGGCTTTGACCAGTGGACCTCCCCACCCGGTTGTGTTAGGTCAGCCCATAGGAACACTTTGGAGCAACATCCGGGCCAGACCCACAGCAAGATCCCCTCCGTGTAGACCCGACGCGTCCGTTTCCCCCCTCCAGGTGTCGGCGGCGGCGCCGTCCGTCAGGGGGGGCACACCCCGGACAGGCGTGCCGGGCGTTTGCAACCGCCACAACACTTCCAGACTTGTGAGAGGCCGCCTACGCAAGATTTGGCGGCATGCTAGCCCCCGGAGGCCGCCGGCCACAACCGTAGACGCGCGAAGGGCAATCCGCGTAGAGGGAATTTTTCGGATACTTCTCCATCACCAAAAATTATGAAAAAATACCCTTGTTCCTATAGTACATGTGCCCACGTCGTGCAAAAAAACTCATGATTTTATCGCGTTCCGAGTATTTAGTAATATTGACGCCGCATCGTTACCACAGAACGTCTACTACCGTGTCATCGCCGTCCGTGAGGGGGGCCACGCCCCGGAGACGCGTCCCGCCTCTTCGGACATGCCACCACACCACCCCGCATGTATGAGGGCCCGGTGCGACGCTCCAGTGGCATTGCTACCCCCTAGTGCCCCCGTCCCGCCTAACCCTGTAGCGTTTGACCACGGGATCTAGCCTTTTGACTTTGCATGGACGTGCTTTGACCAGTGGACCTCCCCACCCGGTTGTGTTAGGTCAGCCCATAGGAACACTTTGGAGCAACATCCGGGCCAGACCCACAGCAAGATCCCCTCCATGTAGACCCGACGCGTCCGTTTCCCCCCTCCAGGTGTCGGCGGCGGCGCCGTCCGTGAGGGGGGCACACCCCGGACAGGCGTGCCGGGCGTTTACAACCGCCACAACACTTCCAGACTTGTGAGAGGCCGCCTACGCAAGATTTGGCAGCATGCTAGCCCCCGGAGGCCGCCGGCCACAGCCGTAGACGCGCGAAGGGCAATCCGCGTAGAGGGAATTTTTTGGATACTTCTCCATCACCAAAAATTATGAAAAAATACCATCATTCCTATAGCACATGTGCCCACGTCGTGCAAAAAAACTCATGATTTTATCGCGCTCCGAGTATTTAGTAATATTGACGCCGCACCGTTCCCGCAGAACGTCTACTACCGTGTCATCGCCGTCCGTGAGGGGGGGCCAGGCCCCGGAGACGCGTCCCGCCTCTTAGGACATGCCACCACACCACCCCGCATGTATGAGGGCCCGGTGCGACGCTCCGGTGGCATTGCTACCCTCCAGTGCCCCCGTCCCGCCTAACCCTGTAGCGTTTGACCACGGGATCTAGCCCTTTGACTTTGCACGGACGGGCTTTGACCAGTGGACCTCCCCACCCGGTTATGTTAGGTCAGCCCATAGGAACACTTTGGAGCAACATCCGGGCCAGACGCACAGCAATATCCCCTCTGTGTAGACCCGACGCGTCCGTTTCCCCCCTCCAGGTGCCAGCGGCGGCGCCGTCCGTGAGGGCTGGCACACCCCGGACACGCGTGCCGGGCGTTTGCAACCGCCACAACACTTCCAGACTTGTGAGAAGCCGCCTACGCAAGATTTGGCGGCATTCTAGCCCCCGGAGGCCGCCGGCCACAGCCGTAGACGCGCGAAGGGAATCCGCGTAGAGGGAATTTTTCGGATACTTCTCCATCACCAAAAATTATGAAAAAAATACCATCGTTCCTATAGCACATGTGCCCACGTCATGCAAAAAAACTCATGATTTTATCGCGCTCCGAGTATTTAGTAATATTGACGCCGCATCATTACCGCAGAACGTCTACTACCGTGTCATCACCGTCCGTGAGGGGGGGCCACGCCCCGGAGATGCGTCCCACCTCTTCGGACATGCCACCACACCAGTCCGCATGTATGAGGGCCCGGTGCGACGCTCCGGTGGCATTGCTACCCCCAGTGCCCCCGTCCCGCCTAACCCTGTAGCGTTCGACCACGGGATCTAGCCCTTTGACTTTGCACGGACGGGCTTTGACCAGTAGACCTACCCACCCGGTTGTGTTAGGTCAGCCCATAGGAACATTTTCGAGCAACATCCGGGCCAGACCCATAGCAAGATCCCCTCCGTGTAGACCCGACGCGTCCGTTTCCCCCCTCCAGGTGCCGGCGGCGGCACCGTCCGTGTGGGGGGCACAACCCAGACACGCGTGCCGGGCGTCTTCAACCGCCACAACACTTCCAGACTTGTGAGAGGCCGCCTACGCAAGATTTGGTGGCATGCTAGCCCCCGGAGGCTGCCGGCCACAGCCGTAGACGCGCGAAGGGCAATCCGCGTAGAGGGAATTTTTCGGATACTTCTCCATCACCAAAAATTATGAAAAAATACCATCGTTCCTATAGCACATGTGCCCACGTCGTGCAAAAAAACTCATGATTTTATCGCGCTCCGAGTATTTAGTAATATTGACGCCGCATCGTTACCGCAGAACGTCTACCTCCGTGTCATCGCCGTCCGTGAGGGGGAGCCACGCCCCGAAGACGCGTCCCGCCTCTTCGAACATGCCACCACACCACCCCACATGTATGAGGGCGCGGTGCGACGCTCCGGTTGCATTACTACCCCCCAGTGCCCCCGTCCCGCCTAACCCTGTAGCGTTCGACCACGGGATCTAGCCCTTTGACTTTGCACGGACGGACTTTGACCAGTGGACCTCCCCACCCAGTTGTGTTAGGTAAGCCCATAGGAACACTTTGGAGCAACATCCGGGCCAGACCCACAACAAGATCCCCTCCGTGTAGACCCGACGCGTCCGTTTCCCCCCTCCAGGGGCCGGTGGCGGCACCGTCCGTGAGGGGGGCACACCCCGGACACGCGTGCCAGGCGTTTTCAACCGCCACAACACTTCCAGACTTGTGAGAGGCCGCCTACGCAAGATTTGGCGGCATGCTAGCCCCCGGAGGCTGCCGGCCACAACCGTAGACGCGCGAAGGGCAATCCGCGTAGAGGGAATTTTTCGGATACTTCTCCATCACCAAAAATTATGAAAAAATACAATCGTTCCTACAGCACATGTGCCCACGTCGTGCAAAAAAACTCATGATTTTATCGCGCTCCGAGTATTTAGTAATACTGGCGCCGCATCGTTACCGCAGAACGTCTACTACCGTGTCATCGCCGTCCGTGAGGGGGGGCCACGCCCCGGAGACCCGTCCCGCCTCTTCGGACATGCCACCACACCACCCCACATGTATGAGGGCCCGGTGCGACACTCCGGTGGCATTGCTACCCCCTAGTGCCCTCGTCCCGCCTAACCCTGTAGCATTCGACCACGGGATCTAGCCCTTTGACTTTGCACGGACGGGCTTTGACCAGTGGACCTCCCCACCCGGTTGTGTTAGGTCATCCCATAGGAACACTTTGGAGCAACATCCGGGCCAGACCCACAGCAAGATCCCCTCCGTGTAGACCCGACGCGTCCGTTTCCCCCCTCCAGGTGCCGGCGGCGGCGCCGTCCGTGAGGGGGGGCACACCCCGGACACGCGTGCCGGGCGTTTTCAACCGCCGCAACACTTCCAGACTTGTGAGAGGCCGCCTACGCAAGATTTGGTGGCATGCTAGCCCCTGGAGGCTGCCGGCCACAACCGTAGACGCGCGAAGGGCAATCCGCGTAGAGGGAATTTTTCGGACACTTCTCCATCACCAAAAATTATGAAAAAATACCATCGTTCCTATAGCACATGTGCCCATGTCGTGCAAAAAAACTCATGATTTTATCGCGCTCCGAGTATTTAGTAATATTGACGCTGCATCGTTACCGCAGAACGTCTACTACCGTGTCATCGCCGTCCGTGAGGGAGGGGGCACGCCCCGAAGATGCGTCCCGCCTCTTAGAACATGCCACCACACCACCCCGCATGTATGAGGGCCCGGTGCGATGCTCCGGTGGCATTGCTACCCCCAGTGCCCCCGTCCCGCCTAACCCTGTAGCGTTCGACCACGGGATCTAGCCCTTTGACTTTGCACGGACGGACTTTGACCAGTGGACCTCCCCACCCGGTTGTGTTAGGTCAGCCCAGGAACACTTTGGAGCAACATCCGGGCCAGACCCACAGCAAGATCCCCTCCGTGTAGACCCGACGCGTCCGTTTCCCTCCTCCAAGTGCCGGCGGCGGCGCCGTCCGTGAGGGGGGCACACCCCGGACATGCGTGCCGGACGTTTTCAACATCCACAACACTTCCAGACTTGTGAGAGGCCGCCTACGCAAGATTTGGCGGCATGCTAGCCCCCGGAGGCCGCCGGCCACCGCCGTAGACGTGCGAAGGGCAATCCGCGTAGAGGGAATTTTTAGGATACTTCTCCATCACCAAAAATTATGAAAAAATACCATCGTTCCTATAGCACATGTGCCCACGTCGTGCAAAAAACTCATGATTTTATCGCACTCCTAGTATTTAGTAATACTAACGCTGCATCGTTACCGCAAAACGTCTACTACCGTGTCATCACCGTCCGTGAAGGGGGGCCATGCCCCGGAGACGCGTCCCGCTTCTTCGGACATGCCACCACACCACCTCGCATGTATGAGGGCCCGGTGCGATGCTCCTGTGGCATTGCTACCCCCAGTGCCCCCGTCCCGCCTAACCCTGTAGCGTTTGACCACGGGATCTAGCCCTTTGACTTTGCACGGACGGGCTTTGACTAGTGGACCTCCCCACCCGTTGTGTTAGGTCAGCCCATAGGAACACTTTGGAGCAACATCCGGGCCAGACCCACAGCAAGATCCCCTCCGTGTAGACCCGACGCGTCCGTTTCCCCCCTCCAGGTGCCGGCGGCGGCGCCGTCCGTGAGGGGGGCACACCTCGGACACGCGTGCCAGGCGTTTGCAACCACCACAACACTTCCAGACTTGTGAGAGGCCGCCTATGCAAGATTTGGTGGCATGCTAGCCCCCGGAGGCTACCGGCCACAGCCGTAGACGCGCGAAGGGCAATCCGCGTAGAGGGAATTTTTCGGATACTTCTCCATCACCAAAAATTATGAAAAAATACCATCGTTCCTATAGCACGTGTGCCCACGTAGTGCAAGAAAACTCATGATTTTATCGCGCTCCGAGTATTTAGTAATATTGACGCTGCATCGTTACCACAGAACGTCTACTACCGTGTCATCGCCGTCCGTGAGGGGGGGCCATGCCCCGGAGACGCGTCCTGCCTCTTCGGACATGCCACCACACCACCCCACAAGTATGAGGGCCCGGTGCGACGCTTCGGTGGCATTGCTACCCCCAGTGCCCCCGTCCCGCCTAACCCTGTAGCGTTTGACCACGGGATCTAGCCCTTTGACTTTGCACGGACGGACTTTGACCAGTGGACCTCCCCACCCTGTTGTGTTAGGTCAGCCCATAGGAACACTTTGGAGCAACATCCGGGCCAGACCCAGTGCAAGATCCCCTCCGTGTAGACCCGACGCGTCAGTTTTCCCCCTCCAGTTGCCGGCGGCGGCGCCATCCGTGAGGGAGGGTACACCCCGGACACGCGTGCCGGGCATTTTTCAACCGCCACAACACTTCCAGACTTGTGAGAGGCCGCCTACGCAAGATTTGGCGGCATGCTAGCCCCCGGAGGCTGCCGGCCACAGCCGTAGACGCGCGAAGGGCAATCCGCGTGGAGGGAATTTTTCATATACTTCTCCAGCACCAAAAATTATGAAAAAATACCATCGTTCCTATAGCACATGTGCCCACGTCATGCAAAAAAACTCATGATTTTATCGCGCTCCGAGTATTTAGTAATATTGACGCCACATCGTTACCGCAGAACGTCTACTACCGTGTCATCGCCGTCCGTGAGGGGGGGGCACGCCCGGGAGACGCGTCCCGCCTCTTCGGACATGCCACCACACCACCCCGCATGTATGAGGGCCCGATGCGACGCGTCCCGCCTAACCCTGTAGCGTTCGACCACGGGATCTAGCCCTTTGACTTTGCACGGACGGGCTTTGACCAGTGGACCTCCCCACCCGGTTGTGTTAGGTCAGCCCATAGGAACACTTTGGAGCAATATCCGGGCCAGACCCACACCAAGATCCCCTCCGTGTAGACCCGACGCGTCTGTTTCCCCCCTCCAGGTGCCGGCGGCGGCGCCGTCCGTGAGGGGGGCACACCCCGGACATGCGTGCCGGGCGTTTTCAACCACCACAACACTTCCAGAGTTGTGAGAGGCCGCCTACGCAAGATTTGGCGGCATGCTAGCCCCCGGAGGCTGCCGGCCACAGCCGTAGACGCGCGAAGGGCAATCCGCGTAGAGGGAATTTTTCGGATACTTCTCCATCACCAAAAATTATGAAAAAATACCATCGTTCCTATAGCACATGTGCCCACGTCGTGCAAAAAACTCATGATTTTATCGCGCTCCAAGTATTTAGTAATACTGATGCTGCATCGTTAGCGCAGAACGTCTACTATCGTGTCATCGCCGTCCGTGAGGGGGGGCCACGCCCCGGAGACGCGTCCCGCCTCTTCGGACATGCAACCACACCATCCCGCATGTATGAGGGCCCGGTGCGATGCTTCTGTGGCATTGCTACCCCAGTGCCCCCGTCCAGCCTAACCCTGTAGCGTTTGACCACGGGATCTAGCCCTTTGACTTTGCACGGACGGGCTTTGACCAGTGGACCTCCCCACCCGGTTGTGTTAGGTCAGCCTATAGGAACACTTTGGAGCAACATCCGGGCCAGACCCACAGCAAGATCCCCTCCGTGTAGACCCGACGCGTCCGTTTCCCTCCTCCAAGTGCCGGCGGCGGCGCCGTCCGTGAGGGGGGCACACCCCGGACATGCGTGCCACACGTTTTCAACATCCACAACACTTCCAGACTTGTGAGAGGCCGCCTACGCAAGATTTGGCGGCATGCTAGCCCTCGGAGGCCGCCGGCCACAGCCGTAGACGCGCGAAGGGCAATCCGCGTAGAGGGAATTTTTAGGATACTTCTCCATCACCAAAAATTATGAAAAAATACCATCGTTCCTATAGCACATGTGCCCAAGTCGTGCAAAAAAACTCATGATTTTATCGCACTCCTAGTATTTAGTAATACTAACGCTGCATCGTTACCGCAGAACGTCTACTACCGTGTCATTGCCGTCCGTGAAGGGGGGCCACGCCCCGGAGACGCTTCCCGCCTCTTCGGACATGCCACCACACCACCCCGCATGTATGATGGCCCGGTGCGATGCTCCGGTGGCATTGCTACCCCCAGTGCCCCCGTCCCGCCTAACCCTGTAGCGTTTGACCACGGGATCAAGCCCTTTGACTTTGCACGGACGGGCTTTGACCAGTGGACCTCCCCACCCGGTTGTGTTAGGTCAGCCCATAGGAACACTTTGGAGCAACATCCGGGCCAGACCCACAGCAAGATCCCCTCCGTGTAGACCCGACGCGTCCGTTTCCCCCCTCCAGGTGCCGGCGGCGGCGCCGTCTGTGAGGGGGGCGCACCTCGAACACGCGTGCCGGGCGTTTGCAACCGCCACAACACTTCCAGACTTGTGAGAGGCCGCCTACGCAAGATTTGGCGGCATGCTAGCCCCCGGAGGCTACCGGCCACAGCCGTATACGCGCGAAGGGCAATCCGCGTAGAGGGAATTTTTCGGATACTTCTCCATCACCAAAATTTATGAAAAAATACCATCGTTCCTATAGCACATGTGCCCACGTCGTGCAAAAAAACTCATGATTTCATCGCGCTCCGAGTATTTAGTAATATTGACGCCGCATCGTTACCGCAGAACGTCTACTACCGTGTCATCGCCGTCCGTGAGGGGGGGCCACGCCCCGGAGACGCGTCCCGCCTCTTCGGACATGCCACCACACCACCCCGCATGTATGAGTGCCCGATGCGACGCTCCGGCGGCATTGCTACCCCCAGTGCCCCCGTCCCGCCTAACCCTGTAGCGTTCGACCACGGGATCTAGCCCTTTGACTTTGCACGGACGGGCTTTTACCAGTGGACCACCCCACCCGGTTGTGTTAGGTCAGCCCATAGGAACACTTTGGAGCAACATCCGGGCCAGACCCACAGCAAGATCCCCTCCGTGTAGACCCGACGCGTCCGTTTCCCCCCTCCAGATGCCGGCGGCGGCGCCGTCCGTAAGGGGGGCACACCCCGGACACGCGTGCCGGGTGTTTGCAACCGCCACAACACTTCCAGACTTGTTAGAGGCCGCCTACGCAAGATTTGGCGGCATGCTAGCCCCCGGAGGCCGCCGGCCACAGCCGTAGACGCGCGAAGGGCAATCCGTGTAGAGGGATTTTTTCGGATACTTCTCCATCTCCAAAAATTATGAAAAAATACCATCGTTCCTATAGCACATGTGCCCACGTTATGCAAAAAAACTCATGATTTTATTGCGCTCTGAGTATTTAGTAATACTGACGCCGCATCGTTACCGCAAAACATCTACTACCGTGTAATCGCCGTCCGTGAGGGGGGGCCACGCCCCGGAGACGCGTCCCGCCTCTTCGAACATGCCACCACACCACCCCGCATGTATGAGGGCCCGGTGCGATGCTCCGGTGGCATTGCTACCCCCCAGTGCCCCCGTCCCGCCTAACCCTGTAGCGTTTGACCACGGGATCTAGCCCTTTGACTTTGCACGGACGGGCTTTGACCAGTGGACCTCCCCACCCGGTTGTGTTAGGTCAGCCCATAGGAACACTTTGGAGCAACATCCGGTTGTGTTAGGTCAGCCCATAGGAACACTTTGGAGCAACATTCGGGCCAGACCCACAGCAAGTTCCCCTCCGTGTAGACCCGACGCGTCCGTTTCCTCCCTCCAGGTACCGGCGGCGGCGCCGTCCGTGAGGGGGGGCACACCCCGGACACGCGTGCCGGGCGTTTGCAACCGCCACAACACTTCCAGACTTGTGAGAGGCCGCCTACGCAAGATTTGGCGGCATGCTAGCCCCCGGAGGCCGCCGGCCACCGCCGTAGACGTGCGAAGGGCAATCCGCGTAGAGGGAATTTTTTAGATACTTCTCCATCACCAAAAAATATGAAAAAATACCATCGTTCCTATAGCACATGTGCCCACGTCATGCAAAAAAACTCATGATTTTATTGCGCTCCGAGTATTTAGTAATATTAACGCCGCATCGTTACCGCAGAACATCTACTACCGTGTCATCGCCGTCCGTGAGGGGTGCCACGCCCCGGAGACGCGTCCCGCCTCTTCGGACATGCCACCACACCACCCCGCATGTATGAGGACCCGGTGCGACGCTCCGGTGGTATTGCTACCCCTAGTGCCCCCGTCCCGCCTAACCCTGTAGCGTTTGACCACGGGATCTAGCCCTTTGACTTTGCACGGACGGGCTTTGACCAGTGGACCTCCCCACCCGGTTGTGTTAGGTCAGCCCATAGGAACACTTTGGAGCAACATCCGGGCCAGACCCATAGCAAGATCCCCTCCGTGTAGACCCGACGCGTCCGTTTCCCCCCTCCAGGTGTCAGCGGCGGCTTCGTCCGTGAGGGGGGCACACCCCGGACACGCGTGCCGGGCGTTTGCAATCGCCACAACACTTCCAGACTTGTGAGAGGCCGCCTACGCAAGATTTGGCGGCATGCTAGCCCCCGGAGGCCGCTGGCCATAGTTGTAGACGCGCGAAGGGCAATCCGCGTAGAGGGAATTTTTCGGATACTTCTCCATCACCAAAAATTATGAAAAAATACCCTCGTTCCTATAGCACATGTGCCCACGTCGTGCAAAAAAACTCATGATTTTATCGCGCTCCGAGTATTTAGTAATATTGACGCCACATCGTTACCACAAAACGTCTACTACCATGTCATTGTCGTCCGTGAGGGGGGGCCATGCCCCGGAGATGCGTCCCGCCTCTTCGGACATGCCACCACACCACCCCACGAGTATGAGGGCCCGGTGCGACGCTCCGGTGGCATTGCTACCCCCAGTGCCCCCGTCCCGCCTAACCCTGTAGCGTTTGACCACGGGATCTAGCCCTTTGACTTTGCACAGACGGGCTTTGACCAGTGGACCTCCCCACCCGGTTGTGTTAGGTCAGCCCATAGGAACACTTTGGAGCAACATCCGGGCCAGACCCACAGCAAGATCCCCTCCGTGTAGACCCGATGCGTCCGTTTCCCCCCTCCAGGTGTCGGCGGCGGTGCCGTCCGTGAGGGGGGCACACCCCGGACACGCGTGCCGGGCGTTTGCAACCGCCACAACACTTCCAGACTTGTGAGAGGCCGCCTACGCAAGATTTGGCGGCATGCTAGCCCCCGGAGGCCGCCGGCCACAGCCATAGACGCGCGAAGGGCAATCCGCGTAGAGGGAACTTTTCGGATACTTCTCCATCACCAAAAATTATGAAAAAAATACCATCATTCCTATAGCACATGTGCCCACGTCGTGCAAAAAAACTCATGATTTTATCGCGCTCCGAGTATTTAGTAATATTGACGCCGCATCGTTACCGCAGAACGTCTACTACCGTGTCATCGTCGTCCGTGAGGGGGGGGCCACGCCCCGGAGACGCGTCCCGCCTCTTAGGACAGGCCACCACACCACCCCGCATGTATGAGGGCCCGGTGCGACGCTCTGGTGGCATTGCTACCCCCAGTGCCCCCGTCCCGCCTAACCCTGTAGCGTTTGACCACGGGATCTAGCCCTTTGACTTTGCACGGACGGGCTTTGACCAGTGGACCTCCCCACCCGGTTGTGTTAGGTCAGCCCATAGGAACACTTTGGAGCAACATCCGGGCCAGACCCACAGCAAGATCCCCTCCGTGTAGACCCGACGCGTCCGTTTCCCCCCTCCAGGTGTCGGCGGCGGCGCCGTCCGTGAGGGGGGGCACACCCCGGACAGGCGTGCCGGGCGTTTGCAACCAACACAACACTTCCAGACTTGTGAGAGGCCGCCTACGCAAGATTTGGCGGCATGCTAGCCCCCGGAGGCCGCCGGCCACAGCCGTAGACGCGCGAAGGGCAATCCGCGTAGAGGGAATTTTTCGGATACTTCTCCATCACAAAAAATTATGAAAAAATACCATCATTCCTATAGCACATGTGCCCACGTCGTGCAAAAAAAACTCATGATTTTATCGCGCTCTGAGTATTTAGTAATATTGACGCCGCATCGTTACCACAGAACGTCTACTACGGTGTCATCGCCGTCCGTGAGGGGGGGCCACGCCCCGGAGACGCGTCCCGCCTCTTCGGACATGCCACCACACCACCCCGCATGTATGAGGGTCCGGTGCGACGCTCTGGTGGCATTGCTACCCCCCAGTGCTCCCGTCCCGCCTAACCCTCTAGTGTTTGACCACGGGATCTAGCCCTTTGACTTTGCACGGACGGGCTTTGACCAGTGGACCTCCCCACCCGGTTGTGTTAGGTCAGCCCATAGGAACACTTTGGAGCAACATCCGGGCCAGACCCACAGCAAGATCCCCTCCATGTAGACCCGACACGTCTGTTTCCCCCCTCCAGGTGTCGGCGGCGGCGCCGTCCGTGAGGGGGGCACACCCCGGACAGGCGTGCCGGGCGTTTGCAACCGCCACAACACTTCCAGACTTGTGAGAGGCCGCCTACGCAAGATTTGGCGGCATGCTAGCCCCCGGAGGCCGCCGGCCTCAGCCGTAGACGCGCGAAGGGCAATCCGCGTAGAGGGAATTTTTCGTATACTTCTCCATCACCAAAATTTATGAAAAAATACCATCATTCCTATAGCACATGTGCCCACGTCGTGCAAAAAAACTCATGATTTTATCGCGCTCTGAGTATTTAGTAATATTGACGCCGCATCGTTACCACAGAATGTCTACTACCGTGTCATCGCCGTCCGTGAGGGGGGGCCACGCCCCGGAGAGGCGTCCCGCCTCTTCGGACATGCCACCACACCACCCCGCATGTATGAGGGCCCGGTGCGACGCTCCGGTGGCATTGCTACCCCCAGTGCCCCCGTCCCGCCTAACCCTCTAGCGTTTGACCACGGGATCTAGCCCTTTGACTTTGCACGGACGGGCTTTGACCAGTGGACCTCCCCACCCGGTTGTGTTAGGTCAGCCCATAGGAACACTTTGGAGCAACATCCGGGCCAGACCCACAGCAATATCCCCTCCGTGTAGACCCGACGCGTCCGTTTCCCCCCTCCAGGTGTCGGCGGCGGCGCCGTCCGTGAGGGGGGGCACACCTCGGACAGGCGTGTCGGGCGTTTGCAACCGCCACAACACTTCCAGACTTGTGAGAGGCCGCCTACGCAAGATTTGGCGGCATGCTAGCCCCCGGAGGCCGCCGGCCACAACCGTAGACGCGCGAAGGGCAATCCGCGTAGAGGGAATTTTTCGGATACTTCTCCATCACCAAAAATTATGAAAAAATACCCTCGTTCCTATAGCACATGTGCCCACGTCATGCAAAAAAACTCATGATTTTATCGCGCTCCAAGTATTTAGTAATATTGACGCCGCATCGTTACCGCAGAACGTCTACAACGGTGTCATCGCTGTCCGTGAGGGGGGCCATGCCCCGGAGACGCGTCCCGCCTCTCCGGACATGCCACCACACCACCCCGCATGTATGAGGGCCCGGTGCGACGCTCCGGTGGCATTGCTACCCCCAGTGCTCCCGTCCCGCCTAACCCTCTAGCGTTTGACCACGGGATCTAGCCCTTTGACTTTGCACGGACGGGCTTTGACCAGTGGACCTCCCCACCCGGTTGTGTTAGGTCAGCCCATAGGAACACTTTGGAGCAACATCCGGGCCAGACCCATAGCAAGATCCCCTCCGTGTAGACCCGACGCGTCCGTTTCCCCCCTCCAGGTGCCGGCGGCGGCGCCGTCCGTGAGGGGGGCGCACCTCGGACACGCGTGTCGGGCGTTTGCAACCGCCACAACACTTCCAGACTTGTGAGAGGCCGCCTACGCAAGATTTGGCGGCATGCTAGCCCCCGGAGGCTACCGGCCACAGCCGTAGACGCGCGAAGGGCAATCCGCGTAGAGGGAATTTTTCGGATACTTCTCCATCACCAAAAATTATGAAAAAATACCATTGTTCCTATAGCACATGTGCCCACGTCGTGCAAAAAAACTCATGATTTTATCGCGCTCCGAGTATTTAGTAATATTGACGCCGCATCGTTACCGC
Organism: Triticum dicoccoides; assembly: GCF_002162155.2. Lineage (NCBI taxonomy): Eukaryota > Viridiplantae > Streptophyta > Magnoliopsida > Poales > Poaceae > Triticum > Triticum dicoccoides. The sequence continues at coordinate 37,323 of NW_021171454.1, forward strand.
AGAACGTCTACTACGGTGTCATCGCCGTCCGTGAGGGGGGGCCACGCCCCGGAGACGCGTCCCGCCTCTTCGGACATGCCACCACACCACCCCGCATGTATGAGGGTCCGGTGCGACGCTCTGGTGGCATTGCTACCCCCAGTGCTCCCGTCCCGCCTAACCCTCTAGTGTTTGACCACGGGATCTAGCCCTTTGACTTTGCACGGACGGGCTTTGACCAGTGGACCTCCCCACCCGGTTGTGTTAGGTCAGCCCATAGGAACACTTTGGAGCAACATCCGGGCCAGACCCACAGCAAGATCCCCTCCATGTAGACCCGACACGTCTGTTTCCCCCCTCCAGGTGTCGGCGGCGGCGCCGTCCGTGAGGGGGGCACACCCCGGACAGGCGTGCCGGGCGTTTGCAACCGCCACAACACTTCGAGACTTGTGAGAGGCCGCCTACGCAAGATTTGGCGGCATGCTAGCCCCCGGAGGCCGCCGGCCTCAGCCGTAGACGCGCGAAGGGCAATCCGCGTAGAGGGAATTTTTCGTATACTTCTCCATCACCAAAATTTATGAAAAAATACCATCATTCCTATAGCACATGTGCCCACGTCGTGCAAAAAAACTCATGATTTTATCGCGCTCTGAGTATTTAGTAATATTGACGCCGCATCGTTACCACAGAATGTCTACTACCGTGTCATCGCCGTCCGTGAGGGGGGGCCACGCCCCGGAGAGGCGTCCCGCCTCTTCGGACATGCCACCACACCACCCCGCATGTATGAGGGCCCGGTGCGACGCTCCGGTGGCATTGCTACCCCCAGTGCCCCCGTCCCGCCTAACCCTCTAGCGTTTGACCACGGGATCTAGCCCTTTGACTTTGCACGGACGGGCTTTGACCAGTGGACCTCCCCACCCGGTTGTGTTAGGTCAGCCCATAGGAACACTTTGGAGCAACATCCGGGCCAGACCCACAGCAATATCCCCTCCGTGTAGACCCGACGCGTCCGTTTCCCCCCTCCAGGTGTCGGCGGCGGCGCCGTCCGTGAGGGGGGGCACACCTCGGACAGGCGTGTCGGGCGTTTGCAACCGCCACAACACTTCCAGACTTGTGAGAGGCCGCCTACGCAAGATTTGGCGGCATGCTAGCCCCCGGAGGCCGCCGGCCACAACCGTAGACGCGCGAAGGGCAATCCGCGTAGAGGGAATTTTTCGGATACTTCTCCATCACCAAAAATTATGAAAAAATACCCTCGTTCCTATAGCACATGTGCCCACGTCGTGCAAAAAAACTCATGATTTTATCGCGCTCCAAGTATTTAGTAATATTGACGCCGCATCGTTACCGCAGAACGTCTACAACGGTGTCATCGCTGTCCGTGAGGGGGGCCACGCCCCGGAGACGCGTCCCGCCTCTCCGGACATGCTACCACACCACCCCGCATGTATGAGGGCCCGGTGCGACGCTCCGGTGGCATTGCTACCCCCAGTGCTCCCGTCCCGCCTAACCCTCTAGCGTTTGACCACGGGATCTAGCCCTTTGACTTTGCACGGACGGGCTTTGACCAGTGGACCTCCCCACCCGGTTGTGTTAGGTCAGCCCATAGGAACACTTTGGAGCAACATCCGGGCCAGACCCATAGCAAGATCCCCTCCGTGTAGACCCGACGCGTCCGTTTCCCCCCTCCAGGTGCCGGCGGCGGCGCCGTCCGTGAGGGGGGCGCACCTCGGACACGCGTGTCGGGCGTTTGCAACCGCCACAACACTTCCAGACTTGTGAGAGGCCGCCTACGCAAGATTTGGCGGCATGCTAGCCCCCGGAGGCTACCGGCCACAGCCGTAGACGCGCGAAGGGCAATCCGCGTAGAGGGAATTTTTCGGATACTTCTCCATCACCAAAAATTATGAAAAAATACCATTGTTCCTATAGCACATGTGCCCACGTCGTGCAAAAAAACTCATGATTTTATCGCGCTCCGAGTATTTAGTAATATTGACGCCGCATCGTTACCGCAGAACGTCTACTACCGTGTCATCGCCGTCCGTGAGGGGGGGCCATGCCCCGGAGACGCGTCCCGCCTCTTCGGACATGCCACCACACCACCCCGCATGTATGAGTGCCCAATGCGACGCTCCGGCGGCATTGCTACCCCCAATGCCCCCGTCCCGCCTAACCCTGTAGCGTTCGACCACGGGATCTAGCCCTTTGACTTTGCACGGACGGGCTTTTACCAGTGGACCACCCCACCCGGTTGTGTTAGGTCAGCCCATAGGAACACTTTGGAGCAACATCCGGGCCAGACCCACAGCAAGATCCCCTCCGTGTAGACCCGACGCGTCCGTTTCCCCCCTCCAGATGCCGCCGGCGGCGCCGTCCGTAAGGGGGGCACACCCCGGACACGCGTGCGGGGTGTTTGCAACCGCCACAACACTTCCAGACTTGTTAGAGGCCGCCTACGCAAGATTTGGCGGCATGCTAGCCCCCGGAGGCCGCCGGCCACAGCCGTAGACGCGCGAAGGGCAATCCGTGTAGAGGGATTTTTTCGGATACTTCTCCATCACCAAAAATTATGAAAAAATACCATCTTTCCTATAGCACATGTGCCCACGTTATGCAAAAAAACTCATGATTTTATTGCGCTCAGAGTATTTAGTAATACTGACGCCGCATCGTTACCGCAGAACATCTACTACCGTGTAATCGCCGTCCGTGAGGGGGGGCCACGCCCCGGAGACGCGTCCCGCCTCTTCGAACATGCCACCACACCACCCCGCATGTATGAGGGCCCGGTGCGATGCTCCGGTGGCATTGCTACCCCCCAGTGCCCCCGTCCCGCCTAACCCTGTAGCGTTTGACCACGGGATCTAGCCCTTTGACTTTGCACGGACGGGCTTTGACCAGTGGACCTCCCCACCCGGTTGTGTTAGGTCAGCCCATAGGAACACTTTGGAGCAACATCCGGGCCAGACCCACAGGAACATCCGGTTGTGTTAGGTCAGCCCATAGGAACACTTTGGAGCAACATTCGGGCCAGACCCACAGCAAGTTCCCCTCCGTGTAGACCCGACGCGTCCGTTTCCTCCCTCCAGGTACCGGCGGCGGCGCCGTCCGTGAGGGGGGGCACACCCCGGACACGAGTGCCGGGCGTTTGCAACCGCCACAACACTTCCAGACTGGTGAGAGGCCGCCTACGCAAGATTTGGCGGCATGCTAGCCCCCGGAGGCCGCCGGCCACCGCCGTAGACGTGCGAAGGGCAATCCGCGTAGAGGGAATTTTTTAGATACTTCTCCATCACCAAAAAATATGAAAAAATACCATCGTTCCTATAGCACATGTGCCCACGTCATGCAAAAAAACTCATGATTTTATTGCGCTCCGAGTATTTAGTAATATTGACGCCGCATCGTTACCGCAGAACATCTACTACCGTGTCATCGCCGTCCGTGAGGGGTGCCACGCCCCGGAGACGCGTCCCGCCTCTTCGGACATGCCACCACACCACCCCGCATGTATGAGGACCCGGTGCGATGCTCCGGTGGTATTGCTACCCCTAGTGCCCCCGTCCCGCCTAACCCTGTAGCGTTTGACCACGGGATCTAGCCCTTTGACTTTGCACGGACGGGCTTTGACCAGTGGACCTCCCCACCCGGTTGTGTTAGGTCAGCCCATAGGAACACTTTGGAGCAACATCCGGGCCAGACCCATAGCAAGATCCCCTCCGTGTAGACCCGACGCGTCCGTTTCCCCCCTCCAGGTGTCAGCGGCGGCTTCGTCCGTGAGGGGGGCACACCCCGGACACGCGTGCCGGGCGTTTGCAATCGCCACAACACTTCCAGACTTGTGAGAGGCCGCCTACGCAAGATTTGGCGGCATGCTAGCCCCCGGAGGCCGCCGGCCACACTTGTAGACGCGCGAAGGGCAATCCGCGTAGAGGGAATTTTTCGGATACTTCTCCATCACCAAAAATTATGAAAAAATACCCTCGTTCCTATAGCACATGTGCCCACGTCGTGCAGAAAAACTCATGATTTTATCGCGCTCCGAGTATTTAGTAATATTGACGCCGCATCGTTACCACAAAACGTCTACTACCGTGTCATTGCCGTCCGTGAGGGGGGGCCATGCCCCGGAGATGCGTCCCGCCTCTTCGGACATGCCACCACACCACCCCGCAAGTATGAGGGCCCGGTGCGACGCTCCGGTGGCATTGCTACCCCCAGTGCCCCCGTCCCGCCTAACCCTGTAGCGTTTGACCACGGGATCTAGCCCTTTGACTTTGCACAGACGGGCTTTGACCAGTGGACCTCCCCACCCGGTTGTGTTAGGTCAGCCCATAGGAACACTTTGGAGCAACATCCGGGCCAGACCCACAGCAAGATCCCCTCCGTGTAGACCCGACGCGTCCGTTTCCCCCCTCCAGGTGTCGGCGGCGGTGCCGTCCGTGAGGGGGGCACACCCCGGACACGCGTGCCGGGCGTTTGCAACCGCCACAACACTTCCAGACTTGTGAGAGGCCGCCTACGCAAGATTTGGCGGCATGCTAGCCCCCGGAGGCCGCCGGCCACAGCCGTAGACGCGCGAAGGGCAATCCGCGTAGAGGGAATTTTTCGGATACTTCTCCATCACCAAAAATTATGAAAAAAATACCATCATTCCTATAGCACATGTGCCCACGTCGTGCAAAAAAACTCATGATTTTATCGCGCTCCGAGTATTTAGTAATATTGACGCCGCATCGTTACCGCAGAACGTCTACTACCGTGTCATCGTCGTCCGTGAGGGGGGGCCACGCCCCGGAGACGCGTCCCGCCTCTTAGGACATGCCACCACACCACCCCGCATGTATGAGGGCCCGGTGCGACGCTCCGGTGGCATTGCTACCCCCAGTGCCCCCGTCCCGCCTAACCCTGTAGCGTTTGACCACGGGATCTAGCCCTTTGACTTTGCACGGACGGGCTTTGACCAGTGCACCTCCCCACCCGGTTGTGTTAGGTCAGCCCATAGGAACACTTTGGAGCAACATCCGGGCCAGACCCACAGCAAGATCCCCTCCGTGTAGACCCGACGCGTCCGTTTCCCCCCTCCAGGTGTCGGCGGCGGCGCCGTTCGTGAGGGGGGGCACACCCCAGACAGGCGTGCCGGGCGTTTGCAACCGACACAACACTTCCAGACTTGTGAGAGGCCGCCTACGCAAGATTTGGCGGCATGCTAGCCCCCGGAGGCCGCCGGCCACAGCCGTAGACGCGCGAAGGGCAATCCGCGTAGAGGGAATTTTTCGGATACTTCTCCATCACCAAAAATTATGAAAAAATACCATCATTCCTATAGCACATGTGCCCACGTCGTGCAAAAAAACTCATGATTTTATCGCGCTCTGAGTATTTAGTAATATTGACGCCGCATCGTTACCACAGAACGTCTACTACGGTGTCATCGCCGTCCGTGAGGGGGGGCCACGCCCCGGAGACGCGTCCCGCCTCTTCGGACATGCCACCACACCACCCCGCATGTATGAGGGCCCGGTGCGACGCTCTGGTGGCATTGCTACCCCCCAGTGCTCCCGTCCCGCCTAACCCTCTAGCGTTTGACCACGGGATCTAGCCCTTTGACTTTGCACGGACGGGCTTTGACCAGTGGACCTCCCCACCCGGTTGTGTTAGGTCAGCCCATAGGAACACTTTGGAGCAACATCCGGGCCAGACCCACAGCAAGATCCCCTCCATGTAGACCCGACACGTCTGTTTCCCCCCTCCAGGTGTCGGCGGCGGCGCCGTCCGTGAGGGGGGCACACCCCGGACAGGCGTGCCGGGCGTTTGCAACCGCCACAACACTTCCAGACTTGTGAGAGGCCGCCTACGCAAGATTTGGCGGCATGCTAGCCCCCGGAGGCCGCCGGCCTCAGCCGTAGACGCGCGAAGGGCAATCCGCGTAGAGGGAATTTTTCGTATACTTCTCCATCACCAAAATTTATGAAAAAATACCATCATTCCTATAGCACATGTGCCCACGTCGTGCAAAAAACTCATGATTTTATCGCGCTCTGAGTATTTAGTAATATTGACGCCGCATCGTTACCACAGAACGTCTACTACCGTGTCATCGCCGTCCGTGAGGGGGGGCCACGCCCCGGAGAGGCGTCCCGCCTCTTCGGACATGCCACCACACCACCCCGCATGTATGAGGGCCCGGTGCGACGCTCCGGTGGCATTGCTACCCCCAGTGCCCCCGTCCCGCCTAACCCTGTAGCGTTTGACCACGGGATCTAGCCCTTTGACTTTGCACGGACGGGCTTTGACCAGTGGACCTCCCCACCCGGTTGTGTTAGGTCAGCCCATAGGAACACTTTGGAGCAACATCCGGGCCAGACCCACAGCAAGATCCCCTCCGTGTAGACCCGACGCGTCCGTTTCCCCCCTCCAGGTGTCGGCGGCGGCGCCGTCCGTGAGGGGGGCACACCCCGGACAGGCGTGTCGGGCGTTTGCAACCGCCACAACACTTCCAGACTTGTGAGAGGCCGCCTACGCAAGATTTGGCGGCATGCTAGCCCCCGGAGGCCGCCGGCCACAACCATAGACGCGCGAAGGGCAATCCGCGTAGAGGGAATTTTTCGGATACTTCTCCATCACCAAAAATTATGAAAAAATACCCTCGTTCCTATAGCACATGTGCCCATGTTATGCAAAAAAACTCATGATTTTATCGCGCTCCGAGTATTTAGTAATACTAACGCCGCATCGTTACCGCAGAACGTCTACTACGGTGTCATCGCTGTCCGTGAGGGGGGCCACGCCCCGGAGACGCGTCCCGCCTCTCCGGACATGCCACCACACCATCCCGCATGTATGAGGGCCCGGTGCGACGCTCCGGTGGCATTGCTACCCCCCAGTGCTCCCGTCCCGCCTAACCCTCTAGCGTTTGACCACGGGATCTAGCCCTTTGACTTTGCACGGACGGGCTTTGACCAGTGGACCTCCCCACCCGGTTGTGTTAGGTCAGCCCATAGGAACACTTTGGAGCAACATCCGGGCCAGACCCACAGCAAGATCCCCTCCATGTAGACCCGACACGTCTGTTTCCCCCCTCCAGGTGTCGGCGGCGGCGCCGTCCGTGAGGGGGGCACACCCCGGACAGGCGTGCCGGGCGTTTGCAACCGCCACAACACTTCCAGACTTGTTAGAGGCCGCCTACGCAAGATTTGGCGGCATGCTAGCCCCCGGAGGCCGTCGGCCACAGCCGTAGACGCGCGAAGGGCAATCCGTGTAGAGGGATTTTTTCGGATACTTCTCCATCACCAAAAATTATGAAAAAATACCATCGTTCCTATAGCACATGTGCCCACGTCATGCAAAAAAACTCATGATTTTATTGCGCTCTGAGTATTTAGTAATACTGACGCCGCATCGTTACCGCAGAACATCTACTACCGTGTAATCGCCGTCCGTGAGGGGGGGCCACGCCCCGGAGACGCGTCCCGCCTCTTCGAACATGCCACCACACCATCCCGCATGTATGAGGGCCCGGCGCGATGCTCCGGTGGCATTGCTACCCCCCAGTGCCCCCGTCCCGCCTAACCCTGTAGCGTTTGACCACGGGATCTAGCCCTTTGACTTTGCACGGACGGGCTTTGACCAGTGGACCTCCCCACCCGGTTGTGTTAGGTCAGCCCATAGGAACACTTTGGAGCAACATCCGGGCCAGACCCACAGCAACATCCGGTTGTGTTAGGTCAGCCCATAGGAACACTTTGGAGCAACATTCGGGCCAGACCCACAGCAAGTTCCCCTCCGTGTAGACCCGACGCGTCCGTTTCCTCCCTCCAGGTACCGGCGGCGGCGCCGTCCGTGAGGGGGGGCACACCCCGGACACGCGTGCCGGGCGTTTGCAACCGCCACAACACTTCCAGACTTGTGAGAGGCCGCCTACGCAAGATTTGGCGGCATGCTAGCCCCCGGAGGCCGCCGGCCACCGCCGTAGACGTGCGAAGGGCAATCCGCGTAGAGGGAATTTTTTAGATACTTCTCCATAACCAAAAAATATGAAAAAATACCATCGTTCCTATAGCACATGTGCCCACGTCATGCAAAAAAAGTCATGATTTTATTGCGCTCTGAGTATTTAGTAATATTGACGCCGCATCGTTACCGCAGAACATCTACTACCGTGTCATCACCGTCCGTGAGGGGTGCCACGCCCCGGAGACGCGTCCCGCCTCTTCGGACATGCCACCACACCACCCCGCATGTATGAGGACCCGGTGCGACGCTCCGGTGGTATTGCTACCCCTAGTGCCCCCGTCCCGCCTAACGCTGTAGCGTTTGACCACGGGATCTAGCCCTTTGACTTTGCACGGACGGGCTTTGACCAGTGGACCTCCCCACCCGGTTGTGTTAGGTCAGCCCATAGGAACACTTTGGAGCAACATCCGGGCCAGACCCATAGCAAGATCCCCTCCGTGTAGACCCGACGCGTCCGTTTCCCCCCTCCAGGTGTCAGCGGCGGCTTCGTCCGTGAGGGGGCCACACCCCGGACACGCGTGCCGGGCGTTTGCAATCGCCACAACACTTCTAGACTTGTGAGAGGCCGCCTACGCAAGATTTGGCGGCATGCTAGCCCCCGGAGGCCGCCGGCCACAGTTGTAGACGCGCGAAGGGCAATCCGCGTAGAGGGAATTTTTCGGATACTTCTCCATCACCAAAAATTATGAAAAAATACCCTCATTCCTATAGCACATGTGCCCACGTCGTGCAAAAAAACTCATGATTTTATCGCGCTCCGAGTATTTAGTAATATTGACGCCGCATCGTTACCACAAAACGTCTACTACCGTGTCATTGCCGTCCGTGAGGGGGGGCCATGCCCCGGAGATGCGTCCCGCCTCTTCGGACATTCCACCACACCACCCCGCAAGTATGAGGGCCCGGTGCGACGCTCCGGTGGCATTGCTACCCCCAGTGCCCCCGTCCCGCCTAACCCTGTAGCGTTTGACCACGGGATCTAGCCCTTTGACTTTGCACAGACGGGCTTTGACCAGTGGACCTCCCCACCCGGTTGTGTTAGGTCAGCCCATAGGAACACTTTGGAGCAACATCCGGGCCAGACCCACAGCAAGATCCCCTCCGTGTAGACCTGACGCGTCCGTTTCCCCCCTCCAGGTGTCGGCGGCGGTGCCGTCCGTGAGGGGGGCACACCCCGGACACGCGTGCCGGGCGTTTGCAACCGCCACAACACTTCCAGACTTGTGAGAGGCCGCCTACGCAAGATTTGGCGGCATACTAGCCCCCGGAGGCCGCCGGCCACAGCCGTAGACGCGCGAAGGGCAATCCGCGTAGAGGGAATTTTTCGGATACTTCTCCATCACCAAAAATTATGAAAACAATACCATCATTCCTATAGCACATGTGCCCACGTCGTGCAAAAAAACTCATGATTTTATCGCGCTCCGAGTATTTAGTAATATTGACGCCGCATCGTTACCGCAGAACGTCTACTACCGTGTCATCATCGTCCGTGAGGGGGGGCCACGCCCCGGAGACGCGTCCGGCCTCTTAGGACATGCCACCACACCACCCCGCATGTATGAGGGCTCGGTGCGACGCTCCGGTGGCATTGCTACCCCCCAGTGCCCCCGTCCCGTCTAACCCTGTAGCGTTTGACCACGGGATCTAGCCCTTTGACTTTGCACGGACGGGCTTTGACCAGTGGACCTCCCCACCCGGTTGTGTTAGGTCAGCCCATAGGAACACTTTGGAGCAACATCCGGGCCAGACCCACAGCAAGATCCCCTCCGTGTAGACCCGACGCGTCCGTTTCCCCCCTCCAGGTGTCGGCGGCGGCGCCGTCCGTGAGGGGGGGCACACCCCGGACAGGCGTGCCGGGCATTTGCAACCGACACAACACTTCCAGACTTGTGAGAGGCCGCCTACGCAAGATTTGGCGGCATGCTAGCCCCCGGAGGCCGCCGGCCACAGCCGTAGACGCGCGAAGGGCAATCCGCGTAGAGAAAATTTTTCGGATACTTCTCCATCACCAAAAATTATGAAAAAATACCATCATTCCTATAGCACATGTGCCCACGTCGTGCAAAAAAACTCATGATTTTATCGCGCTCTGAGTATTTAGTAATATTGACGCCGCATCGTTACCACAGAACGTCTACTACGGTGTCATCGCCGTCCGTGAGGGGGGGCCACGCCCCGGAGACGCGTCCCGCCTCTTCGGACATGCCACCACACCACCCTGCATGTATGAGGGCCCGGTGCGACGCTCCGGTGGCATTGCTACCCCCAGTGCTCCCGTCCCGCCTAACCCTCTAGCGTTTGACCACGGGATCTAGCCCTTTGACTTTGCACGGACGGGCTTTGACCAGTGGACCTCCCCACCCGGTTGTGTTAGGTCAGCCCATAGGAACACTTTGGAGCAACATCCGGGCCAGACCCACAGCAAGATCCCCTCCATGTAGACCCGACACGTCTGTTTCCCCCCTCCAGGTGTCGGCGGCGGCGCCGTCCGTGAGGGGGGCACACCCCGGACAGGCGTGCCGGGCATTTGCAACCGCCACAACACTTCCAGACTTGTGAGAGGCCGCCTACGCAAGATTTGGCGGCATGCTAGCCCCCGGAGGCCGCCGGCCTCAGCCGTAGACGCGCGAAGGGCAATCCGCATAGAGGGAATTTTTCGTATACTTCTCCATCACCAAAATTTATGAAAAAATACCATCATTCCTATAGCACATGTGCCCACGTCGTGCAAAAAAACTCATGATTTTATCGCGCTCTGAGTATTTAGTAATATTGACGCCGCATCGTTACCACAGAACGTCTACTACCGTGTCATCGCCGTCCGTGAGGGGGGGCCACGCCCCGGAGAGGCGCCCCGCCTCTTCGGACATGCCACCACACCACCCCGCATGTATGAGGGCTCGGTGCGACGCTCCGGTGGCATTGCTACCCCCAGTGCCCCCGTCCCGCCTAACCCTCTAGCGTTTGACCACGGGATCTAGCCCTTTGACTTTGCACGGACGGGCTTTGACCAGTGGACCTCCCCACCCGGTTGTGTTAGGTCAGCCCATAGGAACACTTTGGAGCAACATCCGGGCCAGACCCACAGCAAGATCCCCTCCGTGTAGACCCGACGCGTCCGTTTCCCCCTCCAGGTGTCGGCGGCGGCGCCGTCCGTGAGGGGGGGCACACCCCGGACAGGCGTGTCGGGCGTTTGCAACCGCCACAACACTTCCAGCCTTGTGAGAGGCCGCCTACGCAAGATTTGGCGGCATGCTAGCCCCCGGAGGCCGCCGGCCACAACCGTAGACGCGCGAAGGGCAATCCGCGTAGAGGGAATTTTTCGGATACTTCTCCATCACCAAAAATTATGAAAAAATACCCTCGTTCCTATAGCACATGTGCCCACGTCGTGCAAAAAAACTCATGATTTTATCGCGCTCCGAGTATTTAGTAATATTGACGCCGCATCGTTACCGCAGAACGTCTACTACCGTGTCATCGCCGTCCGTGAGGGGGGCCACGCCCCGGAGATGCGTCCCGCCTCTTCGGACATGCCACCACACCACCCCGCATGTATGAGGGCCCGGTGCGACGCTCCGGTGGCATTGCTACCCCCCAGTGCCCCCGTCCCGCCTAACCCTGTAGCGTTTGACCACGGGATCTAGCCTTTTGACTTTGCATGGACGGGCTTTGACCAGTGGACCTCCCGACCCGGTTGTGTTAGGTCAGCCCATAGGAACACTTTGGAGCAACATCCGGGCCAGACCCACAGCAAGATCCCCTCCATGTAGACCCGACGCGTCCGTTTCCCCCCTCCAGGTGTCGGCGGCGGCGCCGTCCGTGAGGGGGGCACACCCCGGACAGGCGTGCCGGGCGTTTGCAACCGCCACAACACTTCCAGACTTGTGAGAGGCCGCCTACGCAAGATTTGGCGGCATGCTAGCCCCCGGAGGCCGCCGGCCACAGCCGTAGACGCGCGAAGGGCAATCCGCGTAGAGGGAATTTTTCGTATACTTCTCCATCACCAAAAATTATGAAAAAATACCATCATTCCTATAGCACATGTGCCCACGTCGTGCAAAAAAACTCATGATTTTATCGCGCTCCGAGTATTTAGTAATATTGACGCCGCATCGTTACCGCAGAACGTCTACTACCGTGTCATCGCCGTCCGTGAGGGGGGGCCACGCCCCGGAGACGCGTCCCGCCTCTTAGGACATGCCACCACACCACCCCGCATGTATGAGGGCCCGGTGCGACGCTCCGGTGGCATTGCTACCCCCAGTGCCCCCGTCCCGCCTAACCCTGTAGCGTTTGACCACGGGATCTAGCCCTTTGACTTTGCACGGACGGGCTTTGACCAGTGGACCTCCCCACCCGGTTGTGTTAGGTCAGCCCATAGGAACACTTTGGAGCAACATCCGGGCCAGACCCACAGCAAGATCCCCTCCGTGTAGACCCGACGCGTCTGTTTCCCCCCTCCAGTTGTCGGCGGCGGCGCCGTCCGTGAGGGGGGGCACACCCCGGACAGGCGTGCCGGGCGTTTGCAACCGCCACAACACTTCCAGACTTGTGAGAGGCCGCCTACGCAAGATTTGGCGGCATGCTAGCCCCCGGAGGTCGCCGGCCACAACCGTAGACGCGCGAAGGGCAATCCGCGTAGAGGGAATTTTTCGGATACTTCTCCATCGCCAAAAATTATGAAAAAATACCCTCGTTCCTATAGCACATGTGCCTACGTCGTGCAAAAAAACTCATGATTTTATCGCGCTCCGAGTATTTAGTAATGTTGACGCCGCATCGTTACCGCAGAACGTCTACTACGGTGTCATCGCCGTCCGTGAGGGGGGCCACGCCCCGGAGATGCGTCCCGCCTCTTCGGACATGCCACCACACCACCCCGCATGTATGAGGGCCCGGTGCGACGCTCCGGTGGCATTGCTACCCCCCAGTGCTCCCGTCCCGCCTAACCCTCTAGCGTTTGACCACGGGATCTAGCCCTTTGACTTTGCACGGACGGGCTTTGACCAGTGGACCTCCCCACCCGGTTGTGTTAGGTCAGCCCATAGGAACACTTTGGAGCAACATCCGGGCCAGACCCACAGCAAGATCCCCTCCATGTAGACCCGACACGTCTGTTTCCCCCCTCCAGGTGTCGGCGGCGGCGCCGTCCGTGAGGAGGGCACACCCCGGACAGGCGTGCCGGGCGTTTGCAACCGCCACAACACTTCCAGACTTGTGAGAGGCCGCCTACGCAAGATTTGGCGGCATGCTAGCCCCCGGAGGCCGCCGGCCACAGCCGTAGACGCGCGAAGGGCAATCCGCGTAGAGGGAATTTTTTGTATACTTCTCCATCACCAAAATTTATGAAAAAATACCATCATTCCTATAGCACATGTGCCCACGTCGTGCAAAAAAACTCATGATTTTATCGCGCTCCGAGTATTTAGTAATATTGACGCCGCATCGTTACCGCAGAACGTCTACTACCGTGTCATCGCCGTCCGTGAGGGGGGGCCACGCCCCGGAGACGCGTCCCGCCTCTTAGGACATGCCACCACACCACCCCGCATGTATGAGGGCCCGGTGCGATGCTCCGGTGGCATTGCTACCCCCAGTGCCCCCGTCCCGCCTAACCCTGTAGCGTTTGACCACGGGATCTAGCCCTTTGACTTTGCACGGACGGGCTTTGACCAGTGGACCTCCCCACCCGGTTGTGTTAGGTCAGCCCATAGGAACACTTTGGAGCAACATCCGGGCCAGACCCACAGCAAGATCCCCTCCGTGTAGACCCGACGCGTCTGTTTCCCCGCTCCAGGTGTCGGCGGCGGCGCCGTCCGTGAGGGGGGGCACACCCCGGATAGGCGTGCCGGGCGTTTGCAACCGCCACAACACTTCCAGACTTGTGAGAGGCCGCCTACGCAAGATTTGGCGGCATGCTAGCCCCCGGAGGCCGCCGGCCACAACCGTAGACGCGCGAAGGGCAATCCGCGTAGAGGGAATTTTTCGGATACTTCTCCATCACCAAAAATTATGAAAAAATACCCTCGTTCCTATAGCACATGTGCCCACGTCGTGCAAAAAAACTCATGATTTTATCGCGCTCCGAGTATTTAGTAATATTGACGCCGCATCGTTACCGCAGAACGTCTACTACCGTGTCATCGCCGTCCGTGAGGGGGGCCACGCCCCGGAGATGCGTCCCGCCTCTTCGGACATGCCACCACACCACCCCGCATGTATGAGGGCCCGGTGCGACGCTCCGGTGGCATTGCTACCCCCCAGTGCCCCCGTCCCGCCTAACCCTGTAGCGTTTGACCACGGGATCTAGCCTTTTGACTTTGCATGGACGGGCTTTGACCAGTGGACCTCCCGACCCGGTTGTGTTAGGTCAGCCCATAGGAACACTTTGGAGCAACATCCGGGCCAGACCCACAGCAAGATCCCCTCCATGTAGACCCGACGCGTCCGTTTCCCCCCTCCAGGTGTCGGCGGCGGCGCCGTCCGTGAGGGGGGCACACCCCGGACAGGCGTGCCGGGCGTTTGCAACCGCCACAACACTTCCAGACTTGTGAGAGGCCGCCTACGCAAGATTTGGCGGCATGCTAGCCCCCGGAGGCCGCCGGCCACAGCCGTAGACGCGCGAAGGGCAATCCGCGTAGAGGGAATTTTTCGTATACTTCTCCATCACCAAAAATTATGAAAAAATACCATCATTCCTATAGCACATGTGCCCACGTCGTGCAAAAAAACTCATGATTTTATCGCGCTCCGAGTATTTAGTAATATTGACGCCGCATCGTTACCGCAGAACGTCTACTACCGTGTCATCGCCGTCCGTGAGGGGGGGCCACGCCCCGGAGACGCGTCCCGCCTCTTAGGACATGCCACCACACCACCCCGCATGTATGAGGGCCCGGTGCGACGCTCCGGTGGCATTGCTACCCCCAGTGCCCCCGTCCCGCCTAACCCTGTAGCGTTTGACCACGGGATCTAGCCCTTTGACTTTGCACGGACGGGCTTTGACCAGTGGACCTCCCCACCCGGTTGTGTTAGGTCAGCCCATAGGAACACTTTGGAGCAACATCCGGGCCAGACCCACAGCAAGATCCCCTCCGTGTAGACCCGACGCGTCTGTTTCCCCCCTCCAGTTGTCGGCGGCGGCGCCGTCCGTGAGGGGGGGCACACCCCGGACAGGCGTGCCGGGCGTTTGCAACCGCCACAACACTTCCAGACTTGTGAGAGGCCGCCTACGCAAGATTTGGCGGCATGCTAGCCCCCGGAGGTCGCCGGCCACAACCGTAGACGCGCGAAGGGCAATCCGCGTAGAGGGAATTTTTCGGATACTTCTCCATCGCCAAAAATTATGAAAAAATACCCTCGTTCCTATAGCACATGTGCCCACGTCGTGCAAAAAAACTCATGATTTTATCGCGCTCCGAGTATTTAGTAATGTTGACGCCGCATCGTTACCGCAGAACGTCTACTACGGTGTCATCGCCGTCCGTGAGGGGGGCCACGCCCCGGAGATGCGTCCCGCCTCTTCGGACATTCCACCACACCACCCCGCATGTATGAGGGCCCGGTGCGACGCTCCGGTGGCATTGCTACCCCCCAGTGCTCCCGTCCCGCCTAACCCTCTAGCGTTTGACCACGGGATCTAGCCCTTTGACTTTGCACGGACGGGCTTTGACCAGTGGACCTCCCCACCCGGTTGTGTTAGGTCAGCCCATAGGAACACTTTGGAGCAACATCCGGGCCAGACCCACAGCAAGATCCCCTCCATGTAGACCCGACACGTCTGTTTCCCCCCTCCAGGTGTCGGCGGCGGCGCCGTCCGTGAGGGGGGCACACCCCGGACAGGCGTGCCGGGCGTTTGCAACCGCCACAACACTTCCAGACTTGTGAGAGGCCGCCTACGCAAGATTTGGCGGCATGCTAGCCCCCGGAGGCCGCCGGCCACAGCCGTAGACGCGCGAAGGGCAATCCGCGTAGAGGGAATTTTTTGTATACTTCTCCATCACCAAAATTTATGAAAAAATACCATCATTCCTATAGCACATGTGCCCACGTCGTGCAAAAAAACTCATGATTTTATCGCGCTCCGAGTATTTAGTAATATTGACGCCGCATCGTTACCGCAGAACGTCTACTACCGTGTCATCACCGTCCGTGAGGGGGGGCCACGCCCCGGAGACGCGTCCCGCCTCTTAGGACATGCCACCACACCACCCCGCATGTATGAGGGCCCGGTGCGACGCTCCGGTGGCATTGCTACCCCCAGTGCCCCCGTCCCGCCTAACCCTGTAGCGTTTGACCACGGGATCTAGCCCTTTGACTTTGCACGGACGGGCTTTGACCAGTGGACCTCCCCACCCGGTTGTGTTAGGTCAGCCCATAGGAACACTTTGGAGCAACATCCGGGCCAAACCCACAGCAAGATCCCCTCCGTGTAGACCCGACGCGTCTGTTTCCCCGCTCCAGGTGTCGGCGGCGGCGCCGTCCGTGAGGGGGGGCACACCCCGGATAGGCGTGCCGGGCGTTTGCAACCGCCACAACACTTCCAGACTTGTGAGAGGCCGCCTACGCAAGATTTGGCGGCATGCTAGCCCCCGGAGGCCGCCGGCCACAACCGTAGACGCGCGAAGGGCAATCCGCGTAGAGGGAATTTTTCGGATACTTCTCCATCACCAAAAATTATGAAAAAATACCCTCGTTCCTATAGCACATGTGCCCACGTCGTGCAAAAAAACTCATGATTTTATCGCGCTCCGAGTATTTAGTAATATTGACGCCGCATCGTTACCGCAGAACGTCTACTACCGTGTCATCGCCGTCCGTGAGGGGGGCCACGCCCCGGAGATGCGTCCCGCCTCTTCGGACATGCCACCACACCACCCCGCATGTATGAGGGCCCGGTGCGACGCTCCGGTGGCATTGCTACCCCCCAGTGCCCCCGTCCCGCCTAACCCTGTAGCGTTTGACCACGGGATCTAGCCTTTTGACTTTGCATGGACGGGCTTTGACCAGTGGACCTCCCGACCCGGTTGTGTTAGGTCAGCCCATAGGAACACTTTGGAGCAACATCCGGGCCAGACCCACAGCAAGATCCCCTCCATGTAGACCCGACGCGTCCGTTTCCCCCCTCCAGGTGTCGGCGGCGGCGCCGTCCGTGAGGGGGGCACACCCCGGACAGGCGTGCCGGGCGTTTGCAACCGCCACAACACTTCCAGACTTGTGAGAGGCCGCCTACGCAAGATTTGGCGGCATGCTAGCCCCCGGAGGCCGCCGGCCACAGCCGTAGACGCGCGAAGCGCAATCCGCGTAGAGGGAATTTTTTGGATACTTCTCCATCACCAAAAATTATGAAAAAATACCATCATTCCTATAGCACATGTGCCCACGTCGTGCAAAAAAACTCATGATTTTATCGCGCTCCGAGTATTTAGTAATATTGACGCCGCATCGTTACCGCAGAACGTCTACTACCGTGTCATCGCCGTCCGTGAGGGGGGCCACGCCCCGGAGACGCGTCCCGCCTCTTAGGACATGCCACCACACCACCCCGCATGTACGAGGGCCCGGTGCGACGCTCCGGTGGCATTGCTACCCCCAGTGCCCCCGTCCCGCTTAACCCTGTAGCGTTTGACCACGGGATCTAGCCCTTTGACTTTGCACGGACGGGCTTTGACCAGTGGACCTCCCCACCCGGTTGTGTTAGGTCAGCCCATAGGAACACTTTGGAGCAACATCCGGGCCAGACCCACAGCAAGATCCCCTCCGTGTAGACCCGACGCGTCTGTTTCCCCCCTCCAGGTGTCGGCGGCGGCGCCGTCCGTGAGGGGGGGCACACCCCGGACAGGCGTGCCGGGCGTTTGCAACCGCCACAACACTTCCAGACTTGTGAGAGGCCGCCTACGCAAGATTTGGCGGCATGCTAGCCCCCGGAGGCCGCCGGCCACAACCGTAGACGCGCGAAGGGCAATCCGCGTAGAGGGAATTTTTCGGATACTTCTCCATCACCAAAAATTATGAAAAAATACCCTCGTTCCTATAGCACATGTGCCCACGTCGTGCAAAAAAACTCATGATTTTATCGCGCTCCGAGTATTTAGTAATATTGACGCCGCATCGTTACCTCAGAACGTCTACTACCGTGTCATCGCCGTCCGTGAGGGGGGCCACGCCCCGGAGATGCGTCCCGCCTCTTCGGACATGCCACCACACCACCCCGCATGTATGAGGGCCCGGTGCGACGCTCCGGTGGCATTGCTACCCCCAGTGCCCCCGTCCCGCCTAACCCTGTAGCGTTTGACCACGTGATCTAGCCTTTTGACTTTGCATGGACGGGCTTTGACCAGTGGACCTCCCGACCCGGTTGTGTTAGGTCAGCCCATAGGAACACTTTGGAGCAACATCCGGGCCAGACCCACAGGAAGATCCCCTCCATGTAGACCCGACGCGTCCGTTTCCCCCCTCCAGGTGTCGGCGGCGGCGCCGTCCGTGAGGGGGGCACACCCCGGACAGGCGTGCCGGGCGTTTGCAACCGCCACAACACTTCCAGACTTGTGAGAGGCCGCCTACGCAAGATTTGGTGGCATGCTAGCCCCCGGAGGCCGCCGGCCACAGCCGTAGACGCGCGAAGCGCAATCCGCGTAGAGGGAATTTTTTGGATACTTCTCCATCACCAAAAATTATGAAAAAATACCATCATTCCTATAACACATGTGCCCACGTCGTGCAAAAAAACTCATGATTTTATCGCGCTCCGAGTATTTAGTAATATTGACGCCGCATCGTTACCGCAGAACGTCTACTACCGTGTCATCGCCGTCCGTGAGGGGGGGCCACGCCCCGGAGACGCGTCCCGCCTCTTAGGACATGCCACCACACCACCCCGCATGTATGAGGGCCCGGTGCGACGCTCCGGTGGCATTGCTACCCCCAGTGCCCCCGTCCCGCCTAACCCTGTAGCGTTTGACCACGGGATCTAGCCCTTTGACTTTGCACGGACGGGCTTTGACCAGTGGACCTCCCCACCCGGTTGTGTTAGGTCAGCCCATAGGAACACTTTGGAGCAACATCCGGGCCAGACCCACAGCAAGATCCCCTCTGTGTAGACCCGACGCGTCCGTTTCCCCCCTCCAGGTGTCGGCGGCGGCGCCGTCCGTGAGGGGGGCACACCCCGGACAGGCGTGCCGGGCGTTTGCAACTGCCACAACACTTCCAGACTTGTGAGAGGCCGCCTACGCTAGATTTGGCGGCATGCTAGCCCCCGGAGGCCGCCGCCCACAGCCGTAGACGCGCGAAGGGCAATCCGCGTAGAGGGAATTTTTCGGATACTTCTCCATCACCAAAAATTATGAAGAAATACCATCGTTCCTATAGCACGTGTGCCCATGTCGTGCAAAAAAACTCATGATTTTATCGCGCTCCGGGTATTTAGTAATATTGACGCCGCATCGTTACCGCAGAACGTCTACTACCGTGTCATCGCCGTCCGTGAGGGGGGGCCATGCCCCGGAGACGCGTCCTGCCTCTTCGGACATGCCACCACACCACCCCACAAGTATGAGGGCCCGGTGCGATGCTCCGGTGGCATTGCTACCCCCAGTGCCCCCGTCCCGCCTAACCCTGTAGCGTTTGACCACGGGATCTAGCCCTTTGACTTTGCACGGACGGACTATGACCAGTGGACCTCCCCACCCGGTTGTGTTAGGTCAGCCCATAGGAACACTTTGGAGCAACATCCGGGCCAGACCCACGGCAAGATCCCCTCCGTGTAGACCCGACGCGTCAGTTTTCCCCCTCCAGTTGCCGGCGGCGGCGCCATCCGTGAGGGAGGCACACCCGGACACGCGTGCCGGGCGTTTTCAACCGCCACAACACTTCCAGACTTGTGAGAGGCCGCCTACGCAAGATTTGGCGGCATGCTAGCCCCAGGAGGCCGCCGGCCACAGCCGTAGACGCGTGAAGGGCAATCCGCGTGGAGGGAATTTTTCAGATACTTCTCCAGCACCAAAAATTATGAAAAAATACCATCGTTCCTATAGCGCATGTGCCCATGTCATGCAAAAAAACTCATGATTTTATCGCGCTCCGAGTATTTAGTAATATTGACGCCACATCGTTATCGCAGAACGTCTACTACCGTGTCATCGCCGTCCGTGAGGGGGGGGCACGCCCCGGAGACGCGTCCCGCCTCTTCGGACATGCCACCACACCACCCCGCATGTATGAGGGCCCGATGCGACACGTCCCGCCTAACCCTGTAGCGTTCGACCACGGGATCTAGCCCTTTGACTTTGCACGGACGGGCTTTGACCAGTGGACCTCCCCACCCGGTTGTGTTAGGTCAGCCCATAGGAACACTTTGGAGCAATATCCGGGCCAGACCCACAGCAAGATCCCCTCCGTGTAGACCCGACGCGTCCGTTTCCCCCCTCCAGGTGCCGGCGGCGGTGCCGTCCGTGAGGGGGGCACACCCAGGACATGCGTGCCGGGCGTTTTCAACCGCCACAACACTTCCAGAGTTGTGAGAGGCCGCCTAAGAAAGATTTGGCGGCATGCTAGCCCCCGGAGGCTGCTGGCCACAGCCGTAGACGCGCGAAGGGCAATCCGCGTAGAGGGAATTTTTCGGATACTTCTCCATCACCAAAAATTATGAAAAAATACCATCCTTCCTATAGCACATGTGCCCACGTCGTGCAAAAAACTCATGATTTTATCGCGCTCCAAGTATTTAGTAATACTGACGCTGCATCGTTACCGCAGAACGTCTACTACCGTGTCATCGCCGTCCGTGAGGGGGGGCCACGCCCCGGAGACGCGTCCCGCCTCTTCGGACATGCAACCACACCATCCCGCATGTATGAGGGCCCGGTGCGATGCTCCCGTGGCATTTCTACCCCAGTGCCCCCGTCCAGCCTAACTCCGTAGCGTTTGACCACCGATCTAGCCCTTTGACTTTGCACGGACGGGCTTTGACCAGTGGACTTCCCCACCCGGTTGTGTTAGGTCAGCCCATACGAACACTTTGGAGGAACATCCGGGCCAGACCCACAGCAAGATCCCCTCCGTGTAGACCCGACGCGTCCGTTTCCCCCCTCCAGGTGCTGGCGGCGGCGCCGTCCGTGAGGGGGGGCACACCCCGGACACGCGTGCCGGGCGTTTGCAACCGCCACAACACTTCCAGACTTGTGAGAGGCCGCCTACGCAAGATTTGGCGGCATGCTAGCCCCCAGAGGCCGCCGGCCACAGCCGTAGACGCGCGAAGGGCAATCCGCGTAGAGGGAATTTTTCGGATACTTCTCCATCACCAAAAATTATGAAAAAATACCATCGTTCCTATAGCACATGTGCCCACGTCATGCAAAAAAACTCATGATTTTATTGCGCTCCGAGTATTTAGTAATATTGACGTCGCATCGTTACCGCAGAACATCTACTACCGTGTAATCGCCGTCCGTGAGGGGGGCCATGCCCCGGAGTCGCGTCCTGCCTCTTCGGACATGCCACCACACCACCCCACATGTATGAGGGCCCGGTGCAACGCTCCGGTGGCATTGCTACCCCCCAGTGCCCCCGTCCCGCCTAACCCTGTAGCGTTTGACCACGGGATCTAGCCCTTTGACTTTGCACGGACGGGCTTTGACCAATGGACCTCCCCACACGGTTGTGTTAGGTCAGTCCATAGGAACACTTTGGAGCAACATCCGGGCCAGACCCACAACAAATCCCCTCCGTGTAGACCCGACGCGTCCGTTTCCCCCCTCCAGGTGTCGGTGGCGGCGCCGTCCGTGAGGGGGGCACACCCCGGACACGCGTGCCGGGCGTTTGCAACCGCCACAACACTTCCAGACTTGTGAGAGGCCGCCTACGCAAGATTTGGCGGCATGCTAGCCCCCGGAGGCTGCCGGCCACAGCCGTAGACGCGCGAAAGGCAATCCGCGTAGAGGGAATTTTTCGGATACTTCTCCATCACCAAAAAATATGAAAAAATACCCTCTGAGTATTTAGTAATATTGACGCCGCATCGTTACCGCAGAACGTCTACTACCGTGTCATCGCCGTCCGTGAGGGGGGGCCACGCCCCGGAGACGCGTCCTGCCTCTTCGGACATGCCACCACACCACCCCGCATGTATGAGGGCCCGGTGCGACGCTCCGGTGGCATTGCTACCCCCAGTGCCCCCGTCCCGCCTAACCCTGTAGCGTTTGACCACGGGATCTAGCCCTTTGACTTTGTACGGACGGGCTTTGACCAGTGGACCTCCCCACCCGGTTATGTTAGGTCAGCCCATAGGAACACTTTGGAGCAACATCCGGGCCAGACCCACAGCAATATCCCCTCCGTGTAGACCCGACGCGTCCGTTTCCCCCCTCCAGGTGCCGGCAACGGCGCCGTCCGTGAGGGGGGGCACACCCCGGACACGCGTGCCGGGCGTTTGCAACCGCCACAACACTTCCAGACTTGTGAGAGGCCGCCTACGCAAGATTTTGCGGCATGCTAGCCCCAGAGGCCGCCGGCCACAGCCGTAGATGCGCGAAGGGCAATCCGCGTAGAGGGAATTTTTCGGATACTTCTCCATCACCCAAAATTATGAAAAAATACCATCGTTCCTATAGCACATGTGCCCACGTCGTGCAAAAAAACTCATGATTTTATCGCACTCTGAGTATTTAGTAATATTGACGCCACATCGTTACCGCAGAACATCTACTACCGTGTCATCGCCGTCCGTGAGGGGGGGGGCACGCCCCGGAGACGCGTCCCGCCTCTTCGGACATGCCAGCACACCACCCCGCATGTATGAGGGCCCGGTGCGACGCTCCGGTGGCATTGCTACCCCCAGTGCCCCCGTCCCGCCTAACCTTGTAGCGTTCGACTAGGGGATCTAGCCCTTTGACTTTGCACGGACGGGCTTTGACCAGTGGACCTCCCCACCCGGTTGTGTTAGGTCAGCCCATAGGAACACTTTGGAGCAACATCCGGGCCAGACCCACAGCAAGATCCCCTCCGTGTAGACCCGACGCGTCCGTTTCCCCCCTCCAGGGGCCGGCGGCGGCACCGTCCGTGAGGGGGGCACACCCCGGACACGCATGCCGGGCGTTTTCAACCGCCACAACACTTCCAGACTTGTGAGAGGCCGCCTACGCAAGATTTGGCGGCATGCTAACCCCCGGAGGCCGCCGGCCACAGCCGTAGACGCGCGAAGGGCAATCCGCATAGAGGGAATTTTTCGGATACTTCTCCATCACCAAAAATTATGAAAAAAATACCATTGTTCCTACAGCACATGTGCCCACGTCGTGCAAAAAAACTCATGATTTTATCGCGCTCCGAGTATTTAGTAATACTGACGCCGCATCGTTACCGCAGAATGTCTACTACCGTGTCATCGCCGTCCGTGAGGGGGGGCCACGCCCCGGAGACGCGTCCCGCCTCTTCGGACATGCCACCACACCACCCCACATGTATAAGGGCCCGGTGCGACACTCCGGTGGCATTGCTACCCCCTAGTGCCCCCGTCCCGCCTAACCCTGTAGCATTCGACCACGGGATCTAGCCCTTTGACTTTGCACGGACGGGCTTTGACCAGTGGACCTCCCCACCCGGTTGTGTTAGGTCAGCCCATAGGAACACTTTGGAGCAACATCCGGGCCAGACCCACAGCAAGATCCCCTCCGTGTAGACCCGACGCGTCCGTTTCCCCCCTCCAGGTGCCGGCGGCGGCGCCGTCCGTGAGGGGGGGCACACCCCGGACACGCGTGCCGGGCGTTTTCAACCGCCACAACACTTCCAGACTTGTGAGAGGCCGCCTACGCAAGATTTGGTGGCATGCTAGCCCTTGGAGGCTGCCGGCCACAACCGTAGACGCGCGAAGGGCAATCCGCGTAGAGGGAATTTTTCGGATACTTCTCCATCACCAAAAATTATGAAAAAATACCATCGTTCCTATAGCACATGTGCCCACGTCGTGCAAAAAAACTCATGATCTTATCGCGCTCCGAGTATTTAGTAATATTGACGCTGCATCGTTACCGCAGAACGTCTACTACCGTGTCATCGCCGTCCGTGAGGGGGGGGGCACGCCCCGAAGACGCGTCCCGCCTCTTCGAACTTGCCACCACACCACCCCGCATGTATGAGGGCCCGGTGCGATGCTCCGGTGGCATTGCTACCCCCTAGTGCCCCCGTCCCGCCTAACCCTGTAGCGTTCGACCACGGGATCTAGCCCTTTGACTTTGCACGGACGGGCTTTGACCAGTGGACCTCCCCACCCGGTTGTGTTAGGTCAGCCCATAGGAACACTTTGGAGCAACATCCGGGCCAGACCCACAGCAAGATCCCCTCCGTGTAGACCCGACGCGTCCGTTTCCCCCCTCCAGGTGCCGGCGGCGGCGCCGTCCGTGAGGGGGGCACACCTCGGACACGCGTGCCGGGCGTTTGCAACCGCCACAACACTTCCAGACTTGTGAGAGGCCGCCTACGCAAGATTTGGCGGCATGCTAGCCCCCGGAGGCTACCGGCCACAGCCGTAGACGCGCGAAGGGCAATCCGCGTAGAGGGAATTTTTCGGATACTTCTCCATCACCAAAAATTATGAAAAGATACCATCGTTCTTATAGCACATGTGCCCACGTCGTGCAAAAAAACTCATGATTTTATCGCGCTCCGAGTATTTAGTAATATTGACGCCGCATCGTTACCGCAGAACGTCTACTACCGTGTCATCGCCGTCCGTGAGGGGGGGCCACGCCCCGGAGACGCGTCCCGCCTCTTCGAACATGCCACCACACCACCCCGCATGTATGAGGGCCCGGTGCGACACTCCGGTGGCATTGCTACCCCCCAGTGCCCCCGTCCCGCCTAACCCTGTAGCGTTTGACCACGGGATCTAGCCCTTTGACTTTGCACGGACGGGCTTTGACCAGTGGACCTCCCCACCCGGTTATGTTAGGTCAGCCCATAGGAACACTTTGGAGCAACATCCGGGCCAGACCCACAGCAAGATCCCCTCCGTGTAGACCCGACGCATCCGTTTCCCCCCTCCAGGTGCTGGCGGCGGCGCCGTCCGTGAGGGGGGCACACCCCGGACACGCTTGCCGGGCGTTTGCAACCGCCACAACACTTTCAGACTTGTGAGAGGCCGCCTACGCAAGATTTGGTGGCATGCTAGCCCCCGAAGGCCGCCGGCCACAGCCGTAGACGCGCGAAGGGCAATCCGCGTAGAGGGAATTTTTCGGATACTTCTCCATCACCAAAAATTATGAAAAAATACCATCGTTCGTATAGCACGTGTGCCCACGTAGTGCAAAAAAAACTCATGATTTTATCGCGCTCCGAGTATTTAGTAATATTGACGCCGCATCGTTACCGCAAAACGTCTACTACCGTGTCATCGCCGTCCGTGAGGGGGGGCCATGCCCCGGAGACGCGTCCTGCCTCTTCGGACATGCCACCACACCACCCCACAAGTATGAGGGCCCGGTGCGACGCTCCGGTGGCATTGCTACCCCCAGTGCCCCCGTCCCGCCTAACCCTGTAGCGTTTGACCACGGGATCTAGCCCTTTGACTTTGCACGGACGGACTTTGACCAGTGGACCTACCCACCCGGTTGTGTTAGGTCAGCCCATAGGAACACTTTGGAGCAACATCCGGGCCAGACCCACAGCAAGATCCCCTCCGTGTAGACCCGACGCGTCAGTTTTCCCCCTCCAGTTGCCGGCGGCGGCGCCTTCCGTGAGGGAGGGTACACCCCGGACACGCGTGCCGGGCGTTTTCAACCGCCACAACACTTCCAGACTTCTGAGAGGCCGCCTACGCAAGATTTGGCGGCATGCTAGCCCCCGGAGGCTGCCGGCCGCAGCCGTAGACGCGCGAAGGGCAATCCGCGTGGAGGGAATTTTTCAGATACTTCTCCAGCACAAAAAATTATGAAAAAATACCATCGTTCCTATAGCACATGTGCCCACGTCATGAAAAAAAACTCATGATTTTATCGCGCTCCGAGTATTTAGTAATATTGACGCCGCATCGTTACCGCAGAACGTCTACTACCGTGTCATCGCCGTCCGTGAGGGGGGGGCACGCGCCGGAGACGAGTCCCGCCTCTTCGGACATGCCACCACACCACCCCGCATGTATGAGGGCCCGGTGCGACGCTCCGGTGGCATTGCTACCCCCCAGTGCCCCCGTCCCGCCTAACCCTGTAGCGTTTGACCACGGTATCTAGCCCTTTGACTTTGCACGGACGTGCTTTGACTAGTGGACCTCCCCACCCGGTTGTGTTAGGTCAGCCCATAGGAACACTTTGGAGCAACATCCGGGCCAGACCCACAGCAAGATCCTCTCCGTGTAGACCCGACGCGTCCGTTTCCCCCCTCCAGGTGTCGGCGGCGGCGCCGTCCGTGAGGGGGGCACACCCCGGATAGGCGTGCCGGGCATTTGCAACCGCCACAACACTTCCAGACTTGTGAGAGGCCGCCTACGCAAGATTTGGCGGCATGCTAGCCCCCGGAGGCCGCCGGCCACAGCTGTAGACACGCGAAGGGCAATCCGCGTAGAGGGAATTTTTCGGATACTTCTCCATCACCAAAAATTATGAAAAAATACCATCATTCCTATAGCACATGTGCCCACGTCGTGCAAAAAAACTCATGATTTTATCGCGCTCTGAGTATTTAGTAATATTGACGCCGCATCGTTACCACAGAACGACTACTACCGTGTCATCGCCGTCCGTGAGGGGGGGCCACGCCCCGGAGACGCGTCCCGCCTCTTCGGACATGCCACCACACCACCCCGCATGTATGAGGGCCCGGTGCGACGCTCCGGTGGCATTGCTACCCCCCAGTGCCCCCGTCCCGCCTAACCCTGTAGCGTTTGACCACGGGATCTAGCCCTTTGACTTTGCACGGACGGGCTTTGACCAGTGGACCTCCCCACCCGGTTGTGTTAGGTCAGCCCATAGGAACACTTTGGAGCAACATCCGGGCCAGACCCACAGCAAGATCCCCTCCGTGTAGACCCGACGCGTCCGTTTCCCCCCTCCAGGTGTCGGCGGCGGCGCCGTCCGTGAGGGGGGAACACCCCGGACACGCGTGCCGGGCGTTTTCAACCGCCACAAAACTTCCAGACTTGTGAGAGGCCGCCTACGCAAGATTTGGCGGCATGCTAGCCCCCGGAGGCCGCCGGCCACAGCTGTAGACGCGCGAAGGGCAATCCGCGTAGAGGGAATTTTTCGGATACTTCTCCATCACCAAAAATTATGAAAAAATACCCTCGTTCCTATAGCACATGTGCCCACGTCGTGCAAAAAAACTCATGATTTTATCGCGCTTCGAGTATTTAGTAATATTGACGCCGCATCGTTACCGCAGAACGTCTACTACCGTGTCATCGCCGTCCGTGAGGGGGGGCCATGCCCCGGAGACGCGTCCCGCCTCTTCGGACATGCCACCACACCACCCCGCAAGTATGAGGGCCCGGTGCGACGCTCCGGTGGCATTGCTACCCCCAGTGCCCCCGTCCCGCCTAACCCTGTAGCGTTTGACCACGGGATCTAGCCCTTTGACTTTGCACGGACGGGCTTTGACGAGTGGACCTCCCCACCCGGTTGTGTTAGGTCAGCCCATAGGAACACTTTGGAGCAACATCCGGGCCAGACCCACATCAAGATCCCCTTTGTGTAGACCCGACGCGTCCGTTTCCCCCCTCCAGGTGTCGGCGGCGGTGCCGTCCGTGAGGGGGGCACACCCCGGACACGCGTGCCGGGTGTTTGCAACTGCCACAACACTTCCAGACTTGTGAGAGGCCGCTTACGCAAGATTTGGCGGCATGCTAGCCCCCGGAGGCCGCCGGCCACAGCCGTAGACGCGCGAAGGGCAATCCACGTAGAGGGAATTTTTCGGATACTTCTCCATCACCAAAAATTATGAAAAAATACCATCATTCCTACAGCACATGTGCCCATGTCGTGCAAAAAAACTCATGATTTTATCGCGCTCCGAGTATTTAGTAATATTGACGCCGCATCGTTACCGCAGAACGTCTACTACCGTGTCATCGCTGTCCGTGAGGGGGGGCCATGCCCCGGAGACGCGTCCCGCCTCTTAGGACATGCCACCACACCTCCCCGCATGTATGAGGGCCCGGTGCGACGCTCCGGTGGCATTGCTACCCCCAGTGCCCCCGTCCCGCCTAACCCTGTAGCGTTTGACCACGGGATCTAGCCCTTTGACTTTGCACGGACGGGCTTTGACCAGTGGACCTCCCCACCCGGTTGTGTTAGGTCAGCCAATAGGAACACTTTGGAGCAACATCCGGGCCAGACCCACAGCAAGATCCCCTCCGTGTAGACCCGACGCGTCCGTTTCCACCCTCCAGGTGTCGGCGGCGGCGCCGTCCGTGAGGGGGGCACCCCCCGAACAGGCGTGCCGGGCATTTGCAACCGCCACAACACTTCCAGACTTGTGAGAGGCCGCCTACGCAAGATTTGGCGGCATGCTAGCCCCCGGAGGCCGCCGGCCACAGCTGTAGACGCGCGAAGGGCAATCCGCGTAGAGGGAATTTTTCGGATAATTCTCCATCACCAAAAATTATGAAAAAATACCCTCGTTCGTATAGCACGTGTGCCCACATAGTGCAAAAAAACTCATGATTTTATCGCGCTCCGAGTATTTAGTAATATT
Source organism: Triticum dicoccoides (assembly GCF_002162155.2). Lineage (NCBI taxonomy): Eukaryota > Viridiplantae > Streptophyta > Magnoliopsida > Poales > Poaceae > Triticum > Triticum dicoccoides. The sequence goes on from NW_021171454.1 coordinate 66,006, forward strand.
GACGCTGCATCGTTACCGCAGAACGTCTACTACCGTGTCATCGCCGTCCGTGAGGGGGGGCCATGCCCCGGAGACGCGTCCCGCCTCTTCGGACATGCCACCACACCACCCCGCAAGTATGAGGGCCCGGTGCGACGCTCCGGTGGCATTGCTACCCCCCAGTGCCCCCGTCCCGCCTAACCCTGTAGCATTTGACCACGGGATCTAGCCCTTTGACTTTGAACGGACGGACTTTGACCAGTGGACCTACCCACCTGGTTGTGTTAGGTCAGCCCATAGGAACACTTTGGAGCAACATCCGGGCCAGACCCACAGCAAGATCCCCTTCGTGTAGACCCGACGCGTCCGTTTCCCCCCTTCAGGTGTCGGCGGCGGTGCCGTCCGTGAGGGGGGCACACCCCGGACACGCGTGCCGGGCGTTTTCAACCGCCACAACACTTCCAGACTTCTGAGAGGCCGCTTACGCAAGATTTGGCAGCATGCTAGCCCCCGGAGGCCGCCGGCCACAGCCGTAGACGCGCGAAGGGCAATCCGCGTGGAGGGAATTTTTCAGATACTTCTCCAGCACAAAAAATTATGAAAAAATACCATCATTCCTACAGCACATGTGCCCACGTCATGCAAAAAAACTCATGATTTTATCGCGCTCCGAGTATTTAGTAATATTGACGCCGCATCGTTACCGCAGAACGTCTACTACCGTGTCATCACCGTCCGTGAGGGGGGGGCCCGGTGCGACGCTCCGGTGGCATTGCTACCCCCAGTGCCCCTGTCCCGCCTAACCCTGTAGCGTTTGACCACGGGATCTAGCCCTTTGACTTTGCACGGACGGGCTTTGACCAGTGGACCTCCCCACCCGGTTGTGTTAGGTTAGCCCATAGGAACACTTTGGAGCAACATCCGGGCCAGACCCACAGCAAGATCCCCTCCGTGTAGACCCGACGCGTCCGTTTCCCCCCTCCAGGTGCCGGCGGCGGCGCCGTCCGTGAGGGGGCACACCTCGGACACGCGTGCCGGGCGTTTGCAACCGCCACAACACTTCCAGACTTGTGAGAGGCCGCCTACGCAAGATTTGGCGGCATGCTAGCCCCCGGAGGCTACCGGCCACAGCCGTAGACGCGCGAAGGGCAATCCGCGTAGAGGGAATTTTTCAGATACTTCTCCATCACCAAAAATTATGAAAAAATACCATCGTTCTTATAGCACATGTGCCCACGTCGTGCAAAAAAACTCATGATTTTATCGCGCTCCGAGTATTTAGTAATATTGACGCCGCATCGTTACCGCAGAACGTCTACTACCGTGTCATCGCCGTCCGTGAGGGGGGGCCATGCCCCGGAGACGCGTCCCGCCTCTTAGGACATGCCACCACACCACCCCGCATGTATGAGGGCCCGGTGCGACGCTCCGGTGGCATTGCTACCCCCAGTGCCCCCGTCCCGCCTAACCCTGTAGCGTTTGACCACGGGATCTAGCCCTTTGACTTTGCACGGACGGGCTTTGACCAGTGGACCTCCCCACCCGGTTGTGTTAGGTCAGCCAATAGGAACACTTTGGAGCAACATCCGGGCCAGACCCACAGCAAGATCCCCTCCGTGTAGACCCGACGCGTCCGTTTCCCCCCTCCAGGTGTCGGCGGCGGCGCCGTCCGTGAGGGGGGCACACCCCGGACAGACGTGTCGGGCATTTGCAACCGCCACAACACTTCCAGACTTGTGAGAGGCCGCCAACGCAAGATTTGGCGGCATGCTAGCCCCCGGAGGCCGCCGGCCACAGCCGTAGACGCGCGAAGGGCAATCCGCGTAGAGGGAATTTTTCGGATACTTCTCCATCACCAAAAATTATGAAAAAATACCATCGTTCCTATAGCACATGTGCCCACGTCATGCAAAAAAACTCATGATTTTATCGCGCTCCGAGTATTTAGTAATATTGACGCCGCATCGTTACCGCAGAACGTCTACTACCGTGTCATCGCCGTCCGTGAGGGGGGGCCACGCCCCGGAGACGCGTCCCGCCTCTTAGGACATGCCACCACACCACACCGCATGTATGAGGGCCCGGTGCGACGCTCCGGTGGCATTGCTACCCCCATTGCCCCCGTCCCGCCTAACCCTGTAGCGTTTGACCACGGGATCTAGCCCTTTGACTTTGCACGGACGGGCTTTGACCAGTGGACCTCCCCACCCGGTTGTGTTAGGTCAGCCAATAGGAACACTTTGGAGCAACATCCGGGCCAGACCCACAGCAAGATCCCCTCCGTGTAGACCCGACGCGTCCGTTTCCCCCCTCCAGGTGTCGGCGGCGGCGCCGTCCGTGAGGGGGGCACACCCCGGACAGACGTGCCGGGCATTTGCAACCGCCACAACACTTCCAGACTTGTGAGAGGCCGCCAACGCAAGATTTGGCGGCATGCTAGCCCCCGGAGGCCGCCGGCCACAGTCGTAGACGCGCGAAGGGCAATCCGCGTAGAGGGAATTTTTCGGATACTTCTCCATCACCAAAAATTATGAAAAAATACCATCATTCCTATAGCACATGTGCCCACGTCATGCAAAAAAACTCATGATTTTATCGCGCTCCGAGTATTTAGTAATATTGACGCCGCATCGTTACCGCAGAACGTCTACTACCGTGTCATCGCCGTCCGTGAGGGGGGGCCACGCCCCGGAGACGCGTCCCGCCTCTTAGGACATGCCACCACACCACACCGCATGTATGAGGGCCCGGTGCGACGCTCCGGTGGCATTGCTACCCCCATTGCCCCCGTCCCGCCTAACCCTGTAGCGTTTGACCACGGGATCTAGCCCTTTGACTTTGCACGGACGGGCTTTGACCAGTGGACCTCCCCACCCGGTTGTGTTAGGTCAGCCCATAGGAACACTTTGGAGCAACATCCGGGCCAGACCCACAGCAAGATCCACTCCGTGTAGACCCGACGCGTCCGTTTCCCCCCTCCAGGTGTCGGCGGCGGTGCCGTCCGTGAGGGGGGCACACCCCGGACACGCGTGCCGGGCGTTTGCAACCGCCACAACACTTCCAGACTTGTGAGAGGCCGCCTACGCAAGATTTGGCGGCATGCTAGCCCCCGGAGGCCGCCGGCCACAGCCGTAGACGCGCGAAGGGCAATCCGCGTAGAGGGAATTTTTCGGATACTTCTCCATCACCAAAAATTATGAAAAAATACCATCATTCCTATAGCACATGTTCCCACGTCGTGCAAAAAAACTCATGATTTTATCGCGCTCCGAGTATTTAGTAATATTGACGCCGCATCGTTACCGCAGAACGTCTACTACCGTGTCATCGCCGTCCGTGAGGGGGGGCCATGCCCCGGAGACGCGTCCCGCCTCTTCGGACATGCCACCACACCACCCCGCAAGTATGAGGGCCCGGTGCGACGGTCCGGTGGCATTGCTACCCCCCAGTGCCCCCGTCCCGCCTAACCCTGTAGCGTTTGACCACGGGATCTAGCCCTTTGACTTTGCACGGACGGACTTTGACCAGTGGACCTACCCACCTAGTTGTGTTAGGTCAGCCCATAGGAACACTTTGGAGCAACATCCGGGCCAGACCCACAGCAAGATCCCCTTCGTGTAGACCCGACGCGTCCGTTTCCCCCCTTCAGGTGTCGGCGGCGGTGCCGTCCGTGAGGGGGGCACACCCCGAACATGCGTGCCGGGCGTTTTCAACCGCCACAACACTTCCAGACTTCTGAGAGGCCGCTTACGCAAGATTTGGCAGCATGCTAGCCCCCGGAGGCCGCCGGCCCCAGCCGTAGACGCGCGAAGGGCAATCCGCGTGGAGGGAATTTTTCAGATACTTCTCCAGCACAAAAAATTATGAAAAAATACCATCGTTCCTACAGCACATGTGCCCACGTCATGCAAAAAAACTCATGATTTTATCGCGCTCCGAGTATTTAGTAATATTGACGCCGCATCGTTACCGCAGAACGTCTACTACAGTGTCATCACCGTCCGTGAGGGGGGGGCCCGATGCGACGCTCCGGTGGCGTTGCTACCCCCAGTGCCCCCGTCCCGCCTAACCCTGTAGCGTTTGACCACGGGATCTAGCCCTATGACTTTGCACGGACGGGCTTTGACCAGTGGACCTCCCCACCCGGTTGTGTTAGGTCAGCCCATAGGAACACTTTGGAGCAACATCCGGGCCAGACCCACAGCAAGATCCCCTCCGTGTAGACCCGACGCGTCCGTTTCCCCCCTCCAGGTGCCGGCGGCGGCGCCGTCCGTGAGGGGGCACACCTCGGACACGCGTGCCGGGCGTTTGCAACCGCCACAACACTTCCAGACTTGTGAGAGGCCGCCTACGCAAGATTTGGCGGCATGCTAGCCCCCGGAGGCTACCGGCCACAGCCGTAGACGCGCGAAGGGCAATCCGCGTAGAGGGAATTCTTCGGATACTTCTCCATCACCAAAAATTATGAAAAAATACCATCGTTCTTATAGCACATGTGCCCACGTCGTGCAAAAAAACTCATGATTTTATCGCGCTCCGAGTATTTAGTAATATTGACGCCGCATCGTTACCGCAGAACGTCTACTACCGTGTCATCGCCGTCCGTGAGGGGGGGGGCATGCCCCGGAGACGCGTCCCGCCTCTTAGGACATGCCACCACACCACCCCGCATGTATGAGGGCCCGGTGCGACGCTCCGGTGGCATTGCTACCCCCAGTGCCCCCGTCCCGCCTAACCCTGTAGCGTTTGACCACGGGATCTAGCCCTTTGACTTTGCACGGACGGGCTTTGACCAGTGGACCTCCCCACCCGGTTGTGTTAGGTCAGCCAATAGGAACACTTTGGAGCAACATCCGGGCCAGACCCACAGCAAGATCCCCTCCGTGTAGACCCGACGCGTCCGTTCCCCCCCTCCAGGTGTCGGCGGCGGCGCCGTCCGTGAGGGGGGCACACCCCGGACAGACGTGCCGGGCATTTGCAACCGCCACAACACTTCCAGACTTGTGAGAGGCCGCCAACGCAAGATTTGGCGGCATGCTAGCCCCCGGAGGCCGCCGGCCACAGCCGTAGACGCGCGAAGGGCAATCCGCGTAGAGGGAATTTTTCGGATACTTCTCCATCACCAAAAAATATGAAAAAATACCATCGTTCCTATAGCACATGTGCCCACGTCGTGCAAAAAAACTCATGATTTTATCGCGCTCCGAGTATTTAGTAATATTGACGCCGCATCGTTACCGCAGAACGTCTACTACCGTGTCATCGCCGTCCGTGAGGGGGGGCCACGCCCCGGAGACGCGTCCCGCCTCTTAGGACATGCCACCACACCACACCGCATGTATGAGGGCCCGGTGCGACGCTCCGGTGGCATTGCTACCCCCATTGCCCCCGTCCCGCCTAACCCTGTAGCGTTTGACCACGGGATCTAGCCCTTTGACTTTGCACGGACGGGCTTTGACCAGTGGACCTCCCCACCCGGTTGTGTTAGGTCAGCCCATAGGAACACTTTGGAGCAACATCCGGGCCAGACCCACAGCAAGATCCCCTCCGTGTAGACCCGACGCGTCCGTTTCCCCCCTCCAGGTGTCGGCGGCGGTGCCGTCCGTGAGGGGGGCACACCCCGGACACGCGTGCCGGGCGTTTGCAACCGCCACAACACTTCCAGACTTGTGAGAGGCCGCCTACGCAAGATTTGGCGGCATGCTAGCCCCCGGAGGCCGCCGGCCACAGCCGTAGACGCGCGAAGGGCAATCCGCGTAGAGGGAATTTTTCGGATACTTCTCCATCACCAAAAATTATGAAAAAATACCATCATTCCTATAGCACATGTTCCCACGTCGTGCAAAAAAACTCATGATTTTATCGCGCTCCGAGTATTTAGTAATATTGACGCCGCATCGTTACCGCAGAACGTCTACTACCGTGTCATCGCCGTCCGTGAGGGGGGGCCACGCCCCGGAGACGCGTCCCGCCTCTTAGGACATGCCACCACACCACCCCGCATGTATGAGGGCCCGGTGCGACGCTCCGGTGGCATTGCTACCCCCCAGTGCCCCCGTCCCGCCTAACCCTGTAGCGTTTGACCACGGGATCTAGCCCTTTGACTTTGCACGGACGGGCTTTGACCAGTGGACCTCCCCACCCGGTTGTGTTAGGTCAGCCCATAGGAACACTTTGGAGCAACATCCGGGCCAGACCCACAGCAAGATCCCCTCCATGTACACCCGACGCGTCTGTTTCCCCCCTCCAGGTGTCGGCGGCGGCGCCGTCCGTGAGGGGGGCACACCCCGGACAGGCGTGCCGGGCGTTTGCAACCGCCACAACACTTCCAGACTTGTGAGAGGCCGCCTAAGCAAGATTTGGCGGCATGCTAGCCCTCGGAGGCCGCCGGCCACAGCCGTAGACGCGCGAAGGGCAATCCGCGTAGAGGGAATTTTTCGGATACTTCTCCATCACCAAAAATTATGAAAAAATACCATCATTCCTATAGCACATGTGCCCACGTCGTGCAAAAAAACTCATGATTTTATCGCGCTCTGAGTATTTAGTAATATTGACGCCGCATCGTTACCACAGAACGTCTACTACCGTGTCATCGCCGTCCGTGAGGGGGGGCCACGCCCCGGAGACGCGTCCCGCCTCTTAGGACATGCCACCACACCACCCCGCATGTATGAGGGCCCGGTGCGACGCTCCGGTGGCATTGCTACCCCCAGTGCCCCCGTCCCGCCTAACCCTGTAGCGTTTGACCACGGGATCTAGCCCTTTGACTTTGCACGGACGGGCTTTGACCAGTGGACCTCCCCACCCGGTTGTGTTAGGTCAGCCCATAGGAACACTTTGGAGCAACATCCGGGCGAGACCCACAGCAAGATCCCCTCCGTGTAGACCCGACGCGTCCGTTTCCCCCCTCCAGGTGTCGGCGGCGGCGCCGTCCGTGAGGGGGGCACACCCCGGACAGACGTGCCGGGCATTTGCAACCGCCACAACACTTCCAGACTTGTGAGAGGCCGCCAACGCAAGATTTGGCGGCATGCTAGCCCCCGGAGGCCGCCGGCCACAGCCGTAGACGCGCGAAGGGCAATCCGCGTAGAGGGAATTTTTCGGATACTTCTCCATCACCAAAAATTATGAAAAAATACCATCGTTCCTATAGCACATGTGCCCACGTCGTGCAAAAAAACTCATGATTTTATCGCGCTCCGAGTATTTAGTAATATTGACGCCGCATCGTTACCGCAGAACGTCTACTACCGTGTCATCGCCGTCCGTGAGGGGGGGGGCACGCCCCGGAGACGCGTCCCGCCTCTTCGGACATGCCACCACACCACACCGCATGTATGAGGGCCCGGTGCGACGCTCCGGTGGCATTGCTACCCCCCAGTGCCCCCGTCCCGCCTAACCCTGTAGCGTTTAACCACGGGATCTAGCCCTTTGACTTTGCACGGACGGGCTTTGACCAGTGGACCTCCCCACCCGGTTGTGTTAGGTCAGCCCATAGGAACACTTTGGAGCAACATCCGGGCCAGACCCACAGCAAGATCCCCTCCGTGTAGACCCGACGCGTCCGTTTCCCCCCTCCAGGTGTCGGCGGCGGTGCCGTCCGTGAGGGGGGCACACCCCGGACACGCGTGCCGGGCGTTTGTGTTGGGGAACGTTGCAGAAAATTAAAATTTTTCCTACGGTTTCACCAAGATCCATCTATGAGTTCATCTAAGCAACGAGTCTATGGAGAGAGTTTGCATCTACATACCACTTGTAGATCGCGTGCGGAAGCTTGCAAGGTGATGATGTAGTCGTACTCGACGTGATCCAAATCACCGATGACCTGCGCCGAACGGACGGCACCTCCGCGTTCAACACACGTACGGAACAGCCACGTCTCCTCTTCTTGATCCAGCAAGGGAGGGAGGAGAGGTTGAGGGAGATGGCACCAGCAGCAGCACGACAGCGTGGTGTTGATGGAGCTGCAGTACTCCGGCAGAGCTTCGCTAAGCACTATGGAGGTGGATGAGGTGTTGGGGAGGGAGAAGGAGGCAACCAAAGGCCGAGACATTCAGGTATGAAGTCCCTCCTCTCCCCCACTATATATAGGGGTGCCAAGGGGGGGTGGCCGGCCCTAGGAGATCCAATCTCCTAGGGGGTGCGGCGGCCAAGGGGGGTTTCCCTCCCCCCCAAGGCACCTAGGAGGTGCCTTACCCTCCTAGGACTCTTGCCCCCCTTGAACCCTAGGCGCATGGGCCTATGTGGGGCTGGTGCCCTTGGCCCATTAGGCCAAGGCGCACCCCCCACAGCCCATGTGGCCCCCCGGGACAGGTGGACCCACCCGGTGGACCCCCGGGACCCTTCCGGTGGTCCCGGTACAATACCGATAACCCCGAAACTTGTCCCGATGCCCGAAACAGGACTTCCCATATATAAATCTTTACCTCCGGACCATTCCGGAACTCCTCGTGACGTCCGGGATCTCATCCGGGACTCCTAACAACATTCGGGTTACTGCATATACATATCCCTATAACCCTAGCGTAACTGAACCTTAAGTGTGTAGACCCTACGGGTTCGGGAGACATGCAGACATGACCGAGACTCTCTCAGTCAATAACCATCAGCGGGATCTGGATACCCATGATGGCTCCCACATGCTCCTCGATGTTGTCATCGGATGAACCACTATGTCGAGGATTCGATCAAACCCTGTATGCAATTCCCTTTGTCAATCGGTACGTTACTTGCCCGAGACTCGATCGTCGGTATCCCAATACCTTGTTCAGTCTCGTTTCCGGCAAGTCACTTTACTCGTACCGTAATGCATGATCCCGTGTCCAACACCTTGGTCACATTGAGCTCAATATGATGATGCATTACCGAGTGGGCCCAGAGATACCTCTCCGTCATACGGAGTGACAAATCCCAGTATCGATCCGTGTCAACCCAACAGCTACTTTCGGAGATACCTGTAATGTACCTTTATAGTCACCCAGTTACGTTGTGACGTTTGGTACACCCAAGGCATTCTTACGGTATCCGGGAGTTACACGATCTCATGGTCGAAGGAAGAGATACTTGACACTTGCAAAGCTCTAGCAAAACGAACTACACGATCTTTTATGCTATGCTTAGGATTGGGTCTTGTCCATCACATCATTCTCCTAATGATGTGATCCCGTTATCAATGACATCCAATGTCCATAGTCAGGAAACCATGACTATCTGTTGATCACAACGAGCTGGTCAACTAGAGGCTTACCAGGGACATTGTGGGGTCTAAGTATTCACACGTGTATTACGATTTCCGGATAATACAGTTATAGCATGAATAAAAGACAATTATCATGAACAATGAAATATAATAATACTTTTATTATTGCCTCTAGGGCATATTTCCAACAGTCTCCCACTTGCACTAGAGTCACTAATCTAGTTACATTGTGATGAATCGAACACCCATAGAGTTCTGGTGTTGATCATGTTTTGCACGCGAGAGAGGTTTAGTCAGCGGATCTGCGACATTCAGATCCGTGTGCACTTTGCAAATCTCTATGTCTCCATCTTGAACATTTTCACGGATGGAGTTGAAACGACGCTTGATGTGCCTGGTCTTCTTGTGAAACCTGGGCTCCTTTGCGAGGGCAATAGCTCCAGTGTTGTCACAGAAGAGTTTGATCGGCCCCGATGCATTGGGTATGACTCCTAGGTCGGTGATGAACTCCTTCACCCAAATCGCTTCATGTGCTGCCTCCGAGGCTGCCATGTACTCCGCTTCACACGTAGATCCCGCCACGACGCTCTGCTTGTAGCTGCACCAGCTTACTGCTCCACCATTCAACATATACACGTATCCAGTTTGTGACTTAGAGTCATCCAGATCTGAGTCGAAGCTAGCGTCGACGTAACCCTTTACGACGAGCTCTTCGTCTCCTCCATAAACGAGAAACATGTCCTTTGTCCTTTTCAGGTACTTCAGGATATTCTTGACCGTTGTCCAGTGTTCCTTGCCGGGATTACTTTGGTATCTTGCTACCAAACTTACGGCAAGGTTTACATCGGGTCTGGTACACAGCATGGCATACATAATAGATCCTATGGCTGAAGCATAGGGGATGACACTCATCTCTTCTTTATCTTTTGCCATGGTCGGTGACTGAGCTGAGCTCAGTCTCATACCTTGTAACATAGGCAAGAACCCCTTCTTGGACTGATCCATTCTGAATCTCTTCAAAATCTTATCAAGGTATGTGCTTTGTGAAAGACCTATGAGGCGTCTCGATCTATCTCTATAGATCTTGATGCCTAATATATAAGCAGCTTCTCCAAGGTCCTTCATTGAAAAACACTTATTCAAGTAGGCCTTAATGCTGTCCAGAAATTCTATATTATTTCCCATCAGGAGTATGTCATCTACATATAATATGAGAAATGCTACAGAGCTCCCACTCACTTTCTTGTAAACGCAGGCTTCTCCATAAGTCTGCATAAACCCAAACGCTTTGATCATCTCATCAAAGCGAATGTTCCAACTCCGAGATGCTTGCATCAGTCCATAAATGGATCGCTGGAGCTTGCATACTTTGTTAGCGTTCCGAGGATCGACAAAACCTTCCGGCTGCATCATATACAGTTCTTCCTTAAGATGCCCGTTAAGGAATGCTGTTTTGACGTCCATCTGCCATATCTCATAATCATAGTATGCGGCAATTGCTAACATGATTCGGACGGACTTTAGCTTCGCTACGGGAGAGAATGTCTCGTCGTAGTCAATCCCTTGAACCTGTCGATAACCCTTAGCGACAAGTCGAGCTTTATAGATGGTAACATTACCATCCGCGTCCGTCTTCTTCTTAAAGATCCATTTGTTTTCTATCGCTCGCCGATCATCGGGCAAGTCTGTCAAAGTCCATACTTTGTTTTCATACATGGATTCTATCTCGGATTTCATGGCTTCAAGCCATTTGTTGGAATCCGGGCCCGTCATTGCTTCTTCATAGTTCGAAGGTTCATTGTTGTCTAACAACATGATTTCCAGGACAGGGTTGCCGTACCATTCTGGTGCGGAACGTGTCCTTGTGGACCTACGAAGTTCAGCAGTAACTTGATCCGAAGTACTTTGATCATTATCATGGTTTTCCTCTTCAGTTGGTGTGGGCATCACAGGAACGGTTTCCTGTGCTGCATCACTATCCCGCTCAAGAGGTAGTACTTCATCCAGTTCTACTTTCCTCCCACTTACTTCTTTCGAGAGAAACTCTTTTTCCAGAAAGCATCCGTTCTTGGCAACAAAGATCTTGCCTTCGGATCTTAAGTAGAAGGTATACCCTATAGTTTCCTTAGGGTATCCTATGAATACGCATTTTTCCGACTTGGGTTCAAGCTTTTCAGGTTGAAGTTTCTTGACATAAGCTTCGCATCCCCAAACTTTTAGAAACGACAGCTTAGGTTTCTTTCCAAACCATAATTCATACGGTGTCGTCTCAACGGATTTAGACGGTGCCCTATTTAAAGTGAATGTAGCTGTCTCTAGAGCGTATCCCCAAAATGATAGCGGTAAATCGGTAAGAGACATCATGGACCGCACCATATCCAATAGAGTGCGATTACGACGTTCGGACACACCGTTTCGCTGAGGTGTTCCAGGCGGCGTGAGCTGTGAAACGATTCCACATTTCTTTAAGTGTGTACCAAATTCGTGACTTAAGTATTCTCCTCCACGATCTGATCGTAAGAATTTTATCTTTCGGTCACGTTGATTCTCCACCTCATTCTGAAATTCCTTGAACTTTTCAAAGGTCTCAGACTTGTGTTTCATTAAGTAGACATACCCATATCTACTCAAGTCATCTGTGAGGGTGAGAACATAACGATATCCTCCGCGAGCCTCAACGCTCATTGGACCGCACACATCGGTATGTATGATTTCCAACAAGTTGGTTGCTCGCTCCATTGTTCCGGAGAACGGAGTCTTGGTCATTTTACCTAAGAGGCATGGTTCGCACGTGTCAAACGATTCATAATCAAGAGACTCTAAAAGTCCATCGTCATGGAGCTTCTTCATGCGCTTGACACCAATGTGACCAAGGCGGCAGTGCCACAAGTATGTGGGACTATCGTTATCAACTTTAAATCTTTTGGCATCTACACTATGAACATGTGTAATATTACGCTCGAGATTCATTAAGAATAAACCATTGACCATCGGAGCATGACCATAAAACATATCTCTCATATAAATCGAACAACCATTATTCTCAGACTTAAATGAGTAGCCATCTCGTATTAAACGAGATCCAGATACAATGTTCATGCTCAAACTTGGCACTAAATAACAATTATTAAGGTTCAAAACTAATCCCGTAGGTAAATGTAGAGGCAGCGTGCCGACGGCGATCACATCGACTCTGGAACCATTCCCGACGCGCATCGTCACCTCGTCCTTCGCCAGTCTCCGTTTATTCCGCAGCTCCTGCTGTGAGTTACAAATATGAGCAACGGCACCGGTATCAAATACCCAGGAGTTACTACGAGTACTGGTAAGGTACACATCAATCACATGTATATCAAATATACCTTTGGTGTTGCCGGCCTTCTTATCCGCTAAGTATTTGGGGCAGTTCCGCTTCCAGTGACCCTTCCCCTTGCAATAAAAGCACTCAGTCTCAGGCTTGGGCCCATTCTTTGACTTCTTCCCGGTAACTGGCTTACCAGGCGCGGCAACATCTTTGCCGTCCTTCTTGAAGTTCTTCTTACCCTTGCCCTTCTTGAACTTAGTGGTCTTATTGACCATCAACACTTGATGTTCTTTCTTGATTTCAGCCTCTGCTGACTTCAGCATCGAGAACACTTCAGGAATGGTCTTTTCCATTCCCTGCATGTTGTAGTTCATCACAAAGCTCTTGTAGCTTGGTGGGAGCGACTGGAGGATTCTGTCAATGACCGCCTCATCTGGGAGGTTAATGTTCAGCTGGGTCATACGGTTGTGCAACCCAGACATCTTCAGGATGTGCTCTCTGACAGAACCGTTCTCCTCCATCTTACAACTGTAGAACTTGTCGGAGACATCATATCTCTCGACCCGGGCATGAGCTTGAAAAACTAGTTTAAGCTCTTCGAACATCTCATATGCTCCGTGATGCTCAAAACGCTTTTGGAGCCCCGGTTCTAAGCTGTAAAGCATGCCGCACTGAACGAGGGAGTAATCATCAGCGCGAGACTGCCAAGCATTCATAATGTCTTGGTTCTCTGGGACGGGAGCGTCACCTAGCGGTCCTTCTAGGACATATTGTTTCCTGGCAGCTATGAGGATGATCCTCAGGTTCCGGACCCAGTCCGTATAGTTGCTGCCATCATCTTTCAGCTTGGTTTTCTCTAGGAACGCGTTGAAGTTCATGTTGACATTAGCGTTGGCCATTGATCTACAAGACATATTTGCAAAGGTTTTAGACTAAGTTCATGATAATAAAGTTCTAATCAAATTATGAACTCCCACTTAGATTAGACATCCCTTTAGTCATCTAAGTGTTACACGATCCGAGTCGACTAGCCCGTGTCCGATCATCACGTGAGACGGACTAGTCATCGTCGGTGAACATTTTCATGTTGATCGTATCTTCCATACGACTCGTGTTCGACCTTTCGGTCTCCGTGTTCCGAGGCCATGTCTGCACATGCTAGGCTCGTCAAGTTAACCCTAAGTGTTTTCGCTGTGTAAAACTGTCTTACACCCGTTGTATGTGAATGTAAGAATCCATCACACCCGATCATCACATGGTGCTTAGAAACGACGAACTGTAGCAACGGTGCACAGTTAGGGGAGAACACTTCTTGAAATTTTATAAGGGATCATCTTATTTACTACCGTCGTCCTAAGTAAACAAGATGCATAATACATAATAAACATCACATGCAATTATATAGTTGTGACATGATATGGCCAATATCATATAGCTCCATTGATCTTCATCTTCGGGGCTCCATGATCATCTTGTCACCGGCTTGACACCATGATCTCCATCATCATGATCTCCATCATCATGATCTCCATCATCGTGTCTTCATGAAGTTGTCACGCCAACGACTACTTCTACTTCTATGACTAACGTTTAGCAATAAAGTAAAGTAGTTTACATGACGTTATTCAATGACACGCAGGTCATACAAAAAAATAATGACAACTCCTATGGCTCCTGCCGGTTGTCATACTCATCGACATGCAAGTCGTGAATCCTATTACAAAGAACATGATCTCATACATCACAATTCATCATTCATCACAACTTCTGGCCATATCACATCACATGATCAATCGCTGCAAAAACAAGTTAGACGTCCTCTAATTGTTGTTGCATCTTTTACGTGGCTGCAATTGGGTTGTAGCAAGAACGTTTTCTTACCTACGAATCACCACAACGTGATTTTGTCAACTTCTATTTACCCTTCATAAGGGCCCTGTTCATCGATTCCGCTCCAACTAAGGTGGGAGAGACAGACACCCGCCAGCCACCTTATGCAACTTGTGCATGTCAGTCGGTGGAACCGGTCTCACGTAAGTGTACGTGTAAGGTTGGTCCGGGCCGCTTCATCCCACAATACCGTTGAGCAAGAAAAGACTAGTAGAGGCAAGTAAGATGACAAAATCCACGCCCACAACAAAGTTGTGTTCTACTCGTGCAAAGAGAACTACACATAGACCTAGCTCATGATGCCACTGTTGGGGAACGTTGCAGAAAATTAAAATTTTTCCTACGGTTTCACCAAGATCCATCTATGAGTTCATCTAAGCAACGAGTCTAGGGAGAGAGTTTGCATCTACATACCACTTGTAGATCGCGTGCGGAAGCTTGCAAGGTGATGATGTAGTCGTACTCGACGTGATCCAAATCACCGATGACCTGCGCCGAACGGACGGCACCTCCGCGTTCAACACACGTACGGAACAGCCACGTCTCCTCCTTCTTGATCCAGCAAGGAAGGGAGGAGAGGTTGAGGGAGATGGCACCAGCAGCAGCACGACGGCGTGGTGTTGGTGGAGCTGCAGTACTCCGGCAGAGCTTCGCTAAGCACTATGGAGGTGGAGGAGGTGTTGGGGAGGGAGAAGGAGGCAACCAAAGGCCAGGGCGTTCAGGTATGAAGTCCCTCCTCTCCCCCACTATATATAGGGGTGCCAAAGGGGGGTGGCCGGCCCTAGGAGATCAAATCTCCTAGGGGGTGCGGCGGCCAAGGGGGGTTTTCCCTCCCCCCAAGGCACCTAGGAGGTGCCTTACCCTCCCAGGACTCTTGCCCCCCTTGAACCCTAGGCGCATGGGCCTATGTGGGGCTGGTGCCCTTGGCCCATTAGGCCAAGGCGCACCCCCACACAGCCCATGTGGCCCCCCGGGACAGGTGGACCCACCCGGTGGACCCCCGGGACCCTTCCGGTGGTCCCGGTACAATACCGATAACCCCGAAACTTGTCCCGATGCCCGAAACAGGACTTCCCATATATAAATCTTTACCTCCGGACCATTCCGGAACTCCTCGTGACGTCCGGGATCTCATCCGGGACTCCGAACAACATTCGGGTTACTGCATATACATATCCCTATAACCCTAGCGTAACTGAACCTTAAGTGTGTAGACCCTACGGGTTCGGGAGACATGCAGACATGACCGAGACTATCTCAGTCAATAACCATCAGCGGGATCTGGATACCCATGATGGCTCCCACATGCTCCTCGATGTTGTCATCGGATGAACCACTATGTCGAGGATTCGATCAAACCCTGTATGCAATTCCCTTTGTCAATCGGTACGTTACTTGCCCGAGACTCGATCGTCGGTATCCCAATACCTTGTTCGGTCTCGTTACCGGCAAGTCACTTTACTCGTACCGTAATGCATGATCCCGTGTCCAACACCTTGGTCACATTGAGCTCAATATGATGATGATGCATTACCGAGTGGGCCCAGAGATACCTCTCCGTCATACGGAGTGACAAATCCCAGTCTCGATCCGTGTCAACCCAACAGCTACTTTCGGAGATACCTGTAATGTACCTTTATAGTCACCCAGTTACGTTGTGACGTTTGGTACACCCAAGGCATTCTTACGGTATCCGGGAGTTACACGATCTCATGGTCGAAGGAAGAGATACTTGACACTTGCAAAGCTCTAGCAAAACGAACTACACGATCTTTTATGCTATGCTTAGGATTGGGTCTTGTCCATCACATCATTCTCCTAATGATGTGATCCCGTTATCAATGACATCCAATGTCCATAGTCAGGAAACCATGACTATCTGTTGATCACAACGAGCTGGTCAACTAGAGGCTTACCAGGGACATTGTGGGGTCTAAGTATTCACACGTGTATTACGATTTCCGGATAATACAGTTATAGCATGAATAAAAGACAATTATCATGAACAATGAAATATAATAATACTTTTATTATTGCCTCTAGGGCATATTTCCAACAGTTTGCAACCGCCACAACACTTCCAGACTTGTGAGAGGCCGCCTACGCAAGATTTGGCGGCATGCTAGCCCCCGGAGGCCGCCGGCCACAGCCGTAGACGCGCGAAGGGCAATCCGCGTAGAGGGAATTTTTCGGATACTTCTCCATCACCAAAAATTATGAAAAAATACCATCGTTCCTATAGCACATGTGCCCACGTCGTGCAAAAAAAACTCATGATTTCATCGCGCTCCGAGTATTTAGTAATATTGACGCCGCATCGTTACCGCAGAACGTCTACTACCGTGTCATCGCCGTCCGTGAGGGGGGGCCACGCCCCGGAGACGCGTCCCGCCTCTTCGGACATGCCACCACACCACCCCGCAAGTATGAGGGCCCGGTGCGACGCTCCGGTGGGATTGCTACCCCCAAGTGCCTCCGTCCCGCCTAACCCTGTAGCGTTTGACCACGGGATCTAGCCCTTTGACTTTGCACGGACGGGCTTTGACCAGTGGACCTCCCCACCCGGTTGTGTTAGGTCAGCCCATAGGAACACTTTGGAGCAACATCCGGGCCAGACCCACAGCAAGATCCCCTCCGTGTAGACCCGACGCGTCCGTTTCCCCCCTCCAGGTGTCGGCGGTGGTGCCGTCCGTGAGGGGGGCACACCCCGGACACGCGTGCCGGGCGTTTGCAACCGCCACAACACTTCCAGACTTGTGAGAGGTCGCCTACGCAAGATTTGGCGGCATGCTAGCCCCCGGAGGCCGCCGGCCACAGCCGTAGACGCGCGAAGGGCAATCCGCGTAGAGGGAATTTTTCGGATACTTCTCCATCACCAAAAATTATGAAAAAATACCATCATTGTCAGGACCCCGACTCAATGTCACATCGATCTAGCCGGTAACACCTCATATCACTTTGCGGCCTCACGCACGGTATTCCCACGGGTGTCGCCTTACCTTTGCCCGGAACCGTTTGCGCCTTTTGGCTCACGTATATGATAGTGTCGCTAGCATCCATATGATAAGGAGCCCGGGCTGACATGACTAGTCGTAAACCCAAAGTGGCACAGACTTACAGGGACAGGCATCCATGACCCAGCTTCGAACGTGTCGGTCATCAGCAAGTGAGTCCGGGCTGTAGCACTGGGCTAGCAGGACTCCGGTAAACCGGGCTGTAGCGGGCTAACAGGACTCCGGTACTCAAAGCGTGACATTTCCCCGAAGGGACAGACACAGGAACGAAGAAGGACACATGCCGGCCAGCCTAAGTGTTCCAGAGCAGTAGCAAGCTACCATGGCTCAGCGGTAACACTAGGAGACATTTCCCGGTAAGAGAGGCTACTAAAGATAAACAACTAGATAGTCAGATCCCACACATACCAAGCATTTCAACCATACACACAATATGCTCGATATGTGCAAATACAACGAAGCATCACAACATGACTCTATGACACAAGTACTTTATTTAAGGCTCAGAGAGCCATACATGACATACACAAAGGTACGGGTCTCACGACCCAACATACAAGTCATCAGTCATACAAACCAGCAGTGGAAGTAACTTGTCTGAGTACAGACAACTAGTAAAATAAAACAGGCTTGGGAATCCTAGCTATACTACAAGGTCCTTCACAAGCTCAGGGTCACCACCTGGGTCTTTAGCCTACTCGTTGATGTCAACGTCTACATAGAACCCATCAGAAGGGGTTGCAGCGTCTTCTGTAAAATGTAGATTATAGCAACATGAGTACAAAGGTACTCAGCAAGACTTACATCAGATCCTACATACATGCATGTTATCAAGAAGGGTTGGTGGAGTTATTGCAGCAAGCCAGCTTTGACTCTTGGCTAGACTATCCTACAATACTCCAACTTGAAATGGTTTTGCGCACACGAGTCCACTACTCACCACTTCAATACACTACCGAGGATTCGCCTCCGTCTTCCTACGGAAGAGCCATCCTCGGCACTCACGCTTATCTTGAGGCTTTTAACAGTTTCCATTTACTTGTCTATGAACTGTATAGGCAACCAAGTAGTCCTTTACCGCGGACGCGGCTATTCGAATAGATTATGATAACCCTGCAGGGGTGTACTTCTTCATACATGTTTCCACCACTTAGCGTCTGCACACGACATGTGCTCGGCAGACCTCAAGCGAAAGCCGACGTGGGTGTAGACCACGACCTACCTAAACACTTAAGCCTCTAGTCCAGGTTTATCGCCTATTCAGGTTCCATCCGCAGGGAGTCCGGCCGAGGTTTCCCATACGGCCCCGAACGATGTGAACAGGGTTCCCGAGATACCTAACGGGTATTTGGTACACCGTGCCATGTACCTACCGCATCACAGCCCACCCCTACGGTCAGCGCTGTCCACGGCCTCCAGTAGGCTACAAACACCAGAAACTACTTGCAACTCCTGGACAGAGAGCTAGGGTGAATAAGAAGTCGAGCGGGGTCATATTTCAGGGCCCAATGCATGGTAGTAGCTGTATCTTAAATCACGCATACAGATCTCAGTGTTTAAGGTCGGCTTCAATGAAACAACCCACCATGTACTCCTACATGGCCTCTCATCGATACCTTTACCAAATCGTGTTCACCACACCACTCTCATTACCGACATAACATTTCACTCTAGCCCATCACCCAGATGAACCAGACCTGACACGACTCTAAGCATAGCAGGCATAGCAAGGTAGGAACAACACATACATATGGCTCAAACAACTCCTACACATGCTAGTGGGTTTCATCTAGTTACTGTGGCAATGACAGGTCATGCAGAGGAAATGGGTTCAACTACCGTAGCACACAGCAGTTTGAAACGCGTTGTCTTAATGCAGTAAAAGAGAGCAGGAGCGAGAACATGGGATTGTATCGATATGATCAAATGGTTGGTTGCTTGCCTGATGGTTCGATGCACTGATACGGTTCTTCGTTAGGGTAATCACGGTACTCCTCAGAGGCAGAACCTGTCGCAAAGGACACCGATACACAACCATCACCAAACAATGTGCAACAATATGATGCATGCATGAAACATGGCAATATGAGTGTGTTGGGCTAATGCAACTAAAACCAGAAGGGTTTGAACCAATTTGAATCAAAGATTCAAATTTCAAACTCAAACATGGCCTTTTAACGTGCTTTTCCTTGTTCTGCATTAAACATCAAGTTAACTTGTTTAGTCATGCATGAAAATAGTACAGATGGATAGATTGGATTTTTCTGATCATTTTTCATATATAATTTGTCTGATTTGGAGTTACAGAATAAAAGTTATGAATTTTTGAAGTTTAAATAATATTCTGGAATTTCCTGATTTAAATTAAATCCAGAAATATATATATTGCGCCAGCATGACGTCAGCATGACGTCAGTGGTCAACTGCGGCTGGCTGGGGTCAAACCTGACGTGTGGGGTCCACACGTCAGTGACAGGGGGGTTTAACAGGGTTAATTTAATCCTAATTAGGAATTAGTGGCGCTGGGGCCCACTGGTCAGTGTCAGGGGGGGTAGTTAGTTTAGGTAGGTCGTGGGTGTAGACCACGACCTACCTAAACACTTAAGCCTCTAGTCCAGGTTTATCGCCTATCCAGGTTCCATCCGCAGGGAGTCCGGCCGAGGTTTCCCATACGGCCTCGAACGATGTGAACAGGGTTCCCGAGATACCTAACGGGTATTCGGTACACCGTGCCACGTACCTACCGCATCACAGCCCACCCCTACGGTCAGCGCTGTCCACGGCCTCCAGTAGGCTACAAACACCAGAAACTACTTGCAACTCCTGGACAGAGAGCTAGGGTGAATAAGAAGTCGAGCGGGGTCATATTTCAGGGCCCAATGCATGGTAGTAGCTGTATCTTAAATCACACATACAGATCTCAGTGCTTAAGGTCGGCTTCAATGAAACAACCCACCATGTACTCCTACATGGCCTCTCATCGATACCTTTACCAAATCGTGTTCACCACACCACTCTCATTACCGACATAACCATTTCACTCTAGCCCATCACCCAGATGAACCAGACCTGACACGACTCTAAGCATAGCAGGCATAGCAAGGTAGGAACAACACATACATATGGCTCAAACAACTCCTACACATGCTAGTGGGTTTCATCTAGTTACTGTGGCAATGACAGGTCATGCAGAGGAAATGGGTTCAACTACCGTAGCACACAGCAGTTTGAAACGCATTGTCTTAATGCAGTAAAAGAGAGCAGGAGCGAGAACATGGGATTGTATCGATATGATCAAATGGTTGGTTGCTTGCCTGATGGTTCGATGCACTGATACGGTTCTTCGTTAGGGTAATCACGGTACTCTTCGGGGACAGAACCTGCCGCAGAGAGCACCGATTCACAAACATTACCAAACAGTATGCAACAATATGATGCATGCATGAGACATGGCAAAATGAGTGTATTGGGCTAATGCAACTAAAACCAGAAGGGTTTGAACAAATTTGAATCAAGGATTCAAATTTCAAATTCAAATATGGCCTTTTAAAGTGCTTTTCCTTGTTCTGCTTAAAACATCAATTTAACTTGTTTGATCATGCATGAAAATAGTACAGATGGATAGATTGGATTTTTCTGATCATTTTTCATATATAATTTGTCCAATTTGGAGTTACAGAATAGAAGTTATGAATTTTTGAAGTTTAAATAATATTCTGGAATTTCCTGATTTAAATTAAATCCAGAAAATCAATTACTGCGTCAGCCTGACGTCAGTGTGACGTCAGCAGGTCAACGGAACTGGTCCAGGTCAAACCTGACAGTGGGTCCCGCATGTCAGGGTGATTATTTTAATTAAAATTTAATTAAAACTAATCCTGTTTAATTAACAGGGCTGGGCCCCACCTGTCATTGACTCAGGGGAGTCAACCAGGGCCCACCCGTGGTCAAACCCAGGTCGGCTGCACCGGCGTTTAGCCGCCAGCGAGCCCGACGCGGCGGCGGGAGTGGTTTTGGCCATTTCGGCCACCAAATGGGCCGAGGAGACCACCGGAGGGGAGCTGAGGACAAGCCGCAGCTCTTGGCGGAGTCCGTTGAGGTCGGGGTGGCCGGAGTTGGCGCCGGCGACGACCTTGGCGGCCACCGGGGTTCGGCCGAAGACGAACTTGACGCTAGAGGGTTCGGTGAGGCTCGTGGAGTAGCTAGCTAGGTGCTGCGGGACTTGGTGAGTAAGATGGACACCATCTTGTGGCCGGAGGATGACCGGGAGCACGTCGGCGACGAGGTCCACGGCGGTGGGTGCGGTTGAGCTCCGGGAGGTTGCTACACGGCTCGGGAGCAAGAACGGAAGGGAGGGAAAGATGGCTAAGCTCACAGTGAGTGCGACGGAGTCCTTGGTGCGGCCGGAGATGGACCGGAGCGACGATGGCGTTGAAGGGGATCTCCGGCGACGGTGAGCTCGGGCGAGGTCGGTGCGGTGGACTCGGGCGTTGCGAGCGCTCGGGGCTCGGCTGCTCGATGAAGTGGACAGCGGCGGAGCTCCTGGACACGGTGAGACGGCGTGGGGTGGTCGGAGGGCGTGGCTACGGCGAGGGGGTGGCGGCGATGGCGTCGGCCATGGCTGGGGCGTGCGAGGGGGAGGAGCTGGAGAGGAGAGGGGGTGTCTGGGGGGTTCGGGGGAGAGAGGGAGGCCGATCCACGACGTCACCTGGCGAGGGGAGCGGCGAGGCGGCGAGCAGGTGCGTGGCGCACGCCGCGGTCGCCGTCGGGCACCTGCCTGCCTGCCTGGCCGGCAAGCAGCTCGCTGGAGCGGTGCTGGGCTGGGCCGGCAGGTGGGCCGGGGGCAGGCGCCAGGTAAGCTTTCCCCCTTTTTTCTGTTTCTGTTTTTATTTAATATATCTGCAACTTTGTTGAATTTAATAAAATACCTAGGCAACTTCAAAAATCACCAAATCACTCCTGGTCCATAGTTGGATTATTTCCAACATGAAACATTTTAGTTTGGAGGTATTTGAGAATTTAAATATTTTATATAATTTTAAATGCCCAAATTCAAATATTTATGAATTAATTCAAAAACCCTAAGATGGCCTAGGAAAATGTGCACCACTTTTGGCAGAGGTTCTGAACCAAGACAAAAATGATGGGCATTTTAGAAGGGCATTTCAGGTTCATTGAAAATTATTTTAGTAAACCCTAGTTGGTTTCAGAGGGGACTGGGGGTTCTGTCATCCCCATTTCAAGTTTCTGATGAAAGAGTAAACATGATGCAACACTCTAATGCATGACTAGCTAGGGTGTGACAACTCACCCCCACTCAAAAGAATCTCGTCCCGAGATTTGGGTTCCTCCGGGAAGAAGGCGGGGTACTCGAGTCGAAGACGATCCTCCCTTTCCCAAGTTGCTTCATCCTCAGAATGGTGCGACCATTGAACCTTGAGAAACTTGATATTATGACGTCGAGTGGTACGCTCGGCCTGATCGAGGATACGAACGGGGTACTCTCGATATGTAAGATTATCTTGGAGATCAAGCGTTTCGTGGTCCACTTCACGGATAGGATCCGAGAAGCAACGCCTGAGTTGGGAAACGTGGAAGACATCGTGGACTCTGGAGAGATGCGGAGGTAGTTCCAACTGGTAGGCAACTTCTCCCCGTTTGGCGAGAATGCGAAAAGGTCCAATGTAACGAGGAGCCAATTTGCCTTTGATACCGAAACGATGGGTTCCCTTCAGAGGGGTGACCCGAAGATAAGCCTTCTCGTCAACCTCGAAAGTCATAGCCTTATGTTTTCGGTCATATTGACTCTTTTGACGAGATTGGGCTGTTTTCAACTTTTCACGTACGATGCGAACTTGTTCTTCTGCTTCCTGAATCATATCCGGGCCAAAGAATTGTCTTTCCCCGGTCTCTGACCAGTTAAGGGGTGTTCGACACCGTCGTCCATAGAGAACTTCAAAAGGGGCTTTACCCAGGCTAGATTGATAGCTGTTGTTGTAAGCGAATTCGGCAAATGGAAGGCACTTTTCCCAGTCCATTCCGAATGAGATAACAGAGGCTCGAAGCATGTCTTCTAGAATCTGGTTGACGCGTTCCACTTGACCGCTCGACTGAGGGTGGAAGGCGGTGCTAAAGGAAAGACGGGTTCCCATAGCATTTTGGAAACTTTCCCAAAATCGAGAGGTGAAGAGACTTCCTCGATCCGAGTTAATTTCCAAAGGAACACCATGGAGGGACACTATTCGGGAGATGTATAAGTCTGCCAATTGACTAGCGGTTATACTCTCACGAACAGGTAAGAAATGGGCTACCTTGGAAAGACGATCGACCACGACGAATTTATCCAAATACTCCATGAAGATTGAGTTCATTAACCGAGAAAAGGTGGCTGGAGCGTTGGTTAAACCGAAGGACATGACGGTGTACTCGTATTGGCCGTAACGAGTAACAAAGGCCGTTTTAGGAATGTCCCCGTTTCTGATTTTGATTTGATGGTAGCCCAACCTCAAATCCATTTTGGAGAAGACTGAGGATCCAGCGAGCTGATCGTACAGGTCGTTGATCCTGGGAAGTGGATATTTGTTCTTGATTGTGACCAAATTGACAGGTCGGTAATCTACAACCATCCGGTCCGTACCATCCTTCTTCTTGACGAATAGGACGGGGCAAGCCCACGGAGAAGAGCTAGGTCGGATGAAACCCCTTTTCAAGGACTCATCGAGTTGTTTCTTAAGCTCGGCTAGTTCTAGGGGTGCCATCTTATAAGGTCTTCTAGCAATCGGAACGGTTCCTGGAATGAGGTCTATTACGAACTCAACATCCCTGTCAGGTGGAACACCTGGCAATTCCTCTGGGAAAACATCCGGAAAGTCACGGACTACCGGAACGTCCTCAAGGTCTGGCAAAGGGCTGGCGTTAAGAGAATATAATTGTCGCTTGGCTAATCGGGTCAAGACATTGGCTATCTTGCCCGAAGGGTGAGTGAGTTGAACAGTCCTAGAGAAGCAATCAATTTTGGCTTGATGAGCTGACATCCAGTCCATACCCAGAATGATATTGATATCTGAAAATTTAAGGGCTATCAAAGAGGCAAGGAAAACAAGTCTGTCGACTTGGATTTCATTTCCATGGCTTACTCTAGAAGTTTGCCATTTGGATCCCGGAGTTTGAATTACCATAGAGGTTGGCATATCACCGAATGCGACGTTATGCAAGCGAGCATAGTTTTCAGATATAAAAGAATGAGAGGCTCCTGTATCGAAAAGAACAGATGCCGGGTGGCAATTAACAAGAAGCGTACCGAGAACGACGTTGGGATCCTCTTGAGCTTCTTCGGCAGAGATACAGTTGACATGGCCACGTGAAGCGGTGACCGGTTTGGCGTGGAACACTTTCCCTGTCGGCTTGCCACGGCCAACAGCTTTAGCAGACTGGTTGGGGTTGGTCTGGGGACACTCACGCATATAGTGGCCAGATTCCCCACACTTGAAACAAGTCACGGAACTGGTACGTGGAGGAGCATTGTTAGTTGGACCCCCATAGGGCTTGGCCGGTGCAGACTGTTGAACGGGGCGAGGCGCCTGGAAGGATGGCCTCGGTGTGAACCTGGGTGGCAGGGCGGTGTTGGGTACCCACACGCGGCGCTTCTGAGGACCAGCACCAGATGAGGAACCCATGTCACGGCCATGCTTGCGTGTTGCGTCATAGTCAGTCTGACCAGTTTCAGCACTGATGGCTTTGTTGACAAGTTTCTGAAAAGATGTGCACTCATGCAGACGGAGGTCGCGGCGAAGCTCAGGACTAAGGCCCTTACGGAACCTTGCTTGCTTCTTAGCATCGGTAGACACTTCCTCAGTTGCATATCGTGCGAGATTACCAAACTCCCTGTTGTAAGCATCCACAGAGAGTCGGCCTTGGGTGAAACTGCAAAGTTCTTCACGTTTACGGTCCATGAGACCCTCCGGAATGTGATGTTCACGGAAAGCCTCACTGAACTCAGCCCAAGTAGTGACATGGCCTGCTGGGCGCATAGCTCCATAATTCTCCCACCATAGACTGGCGGGGCCTTCAAGATGATATGCAGCAAAGGTGACCTTGTCAGCCTCCGCTACCAGCGCGGAACGCAGTTTGTGAGAGATACTGCGAAGCCAGTCATCAGCGTCGAGAGGCTCGACAGAGTGGTGGAACGTGGGTGGATGCAATTTGATAAAATCACTAAGTGACACCACGTTAGTCCTCTGATGGTGTGCTGTGTTCTGTTCAATACGCTCCAACAAACGGTTGGTCTCGCTTGTTTCTCTCAGCTTCCATCATAACCTCGGCTAGTGAAGGAGGATGAGGCAGATTTACATCCCTGGCTTCACTGCCTTCGGCCTGCTCTTGAGAAGCAGGGTTAGCGCGCGTGTTGACCATCCTAGGGAAACAAGACAATGATTTAGTCAGGATGATAAAATTCCGACATAGGGTAAAAATGTAAGGAGTAACTCAAAATGCAAGATGATCATCCGTATGACATGGTAGATACAGAAACTGCTTCTTTATTCCATCGTCATACACACCATACAGGGTTTAGTACAAGACCAAACAAAGTACTATTACGGTGAAAAGAGGATTACATCTCATCGGAGGCATTCCAAGCTCCTATACATTATTTTTCTACACCTCCGGAAGGAGTACAAACTAGGTCATATCCCACGAGTCTCGCGGGACGATAGACGACACAGCTAGTGCGATCTAGTGATACTACTGCTAACTCAGACCGATCCGTAGTAGTCCTCGTAAAAGTCACCTCCATAGCCTGGGAGCTCAACATGATCATCCGGAAACAGGCGATCTCGCGGAGCTTGTGGACCATAGGGGCTAGGATGAGGCCTTGGACCAACAAACGGTGGCCTGCGGGGCCCGCGAGGTGGGGTGATGCCTCCTACATCACGCCAAACCATCACGTCTGGCCGAGCAGATCTCACAGGATAGAGATCGCGCATATCTGAGAATCCAGCTTGCACTGCCGGTGCGAACCGAGTCAAAGTGGCCCAGTGGTCAGCACGGGTATTGAAGAGCTCTAACCTTAAGGCCCAATTTTCACGGTCCTTATCCTCGAGCATCTCAGCAGTGGTGCGAGTCCGTGAATCCTCCTGAGTGGGGTCAGCATAAATAGCCTGGAGATACCCTTGTGCTCCTGGAAGTGATCCTGGCATATACTGGAAATCAGAGTCCCGAAATAGACCAGATCTGACTCGCATAATGGTCATCATAGAGTAGGCGGCGTCCTGCACAGCCATCTCAATAGTAACCCCGAGACCATAGGAGCAGTGAAGAGGCTCGGTGGATCCAGGATAAGATGGAAATATCCTGACAATGCAGAGATACTGGCTTTGATTAAAGTCTCGGAATTGCTCTTCGACCGTGTACTCAGGATACCAGCGGTATCCAGCCTCAGTCATTACCCTGACCAACTTGGCAGTATGGCCGGGTACATCTAGGCATCGAGTCAGGCGAACCACTTGATTGAGGTCGCGAGTGGCCATCTGAAAGCACAATCGTAATGCAAAGGCATTAGAATTTCTAGCGAAATTTTGGCAGCATAACAGCTGTAAATGCTCAAGAAGGATTTTGAGACATTTGACAAAGGATTTCATACACACTCAACATCATCATATCAAAGTTCTGAATCCATTCTAACAACATAATGTGGTGGTAGAACTGAACTAGGCTTGTATCCATCAAACTTATAAGGTACTATTGATTAGTAACACGTGATCCTGATAGAGAGAATAGATCCTAATTCCTTAACCCCCGGTAGAAGAATGGACTGACTCAGATCAGAATGTTATAAGATAAAGAAGTAAAAGGAGCCTTACGTTCCAACCCACAAACAATTCCCCTACATATAACTAAAGAATTTCTAGACTCAACATCGACCGGTTTGGCTTGGAGAACCTACAGGCAGTCCGGCTCTGATGCCAACGCTGTCAGGACCCCGACTCAATGTCACATCAATCTAGCCGGTAACACCTCATATCACTTTGCAGCCTCACGCACGGTATTCCCACGGGTGTCGCCTTACCTTTGCCCGGAACCGTTTGCGCCTTTTGGCTCACGTATATGATAGTGTCGCTAGCATCCATATGATAAGGAGCCCGGGCTGACATGACTAGTCGTAAACCCAAAGTGGCACAGACTTACAGGGACAGGCATCCATGACCCAGCTTCGAACGTGTCGGTCATCAGCAAGTGAGTCCGGGCTGTAGCACTGGGCTAGCAGGACTCCGGTAAACCGGGCTGTAGCGGGCTAACAGGACTCCGGTACTCAAAGCGTGACATTTCC
The DNA here is from genome assembly GCF_002162155.2 of Triticum dicoccoides. Lineage (NCBI taxonomy): Eukaryota > Viridiplantae > Streptophyta > Magnoliopsida > Poales > Poaceae > Triticum > Triticum dicoccoides. Next base: position 93,722 of record NW_021171454.1, read on the forward strand.
CCGAAGGGACAGACACAGGAACGAAGAAGGACACATGCCGGCCAGCCTAAGTGTTCCAGAGCAGTAGCAAGCTACCATGGCTCAGCGGTAACACTAGGAGACATTTCCCGGTAAGAGAGGCTACTAAAGA
>NW_021171454.1:96607-110058 GCF_002162155.2 Triticum dicoccoides
GGCGTGGGGTGGTCGGAGGGCGTGGCTACGGCGAGGGGGTGGCGGCGATGGCGTCGGCCATGGCTGGGGCGTGCGAGGGGGAGGAGCTGGAGAGGAGAGGGGGTGTCTGGGGGGTTCGAGGGAGAGAGGAAGGCTGATCCACGGCGTTAGCCGGGCGAGGGAGGCGGCGAGGCGGCGAGCAGCTGCGTGGCGCGCTGCGGTGCTCGCCGTCGAGCACCTGCCTGCCTGCCTGGCCGGAAGCAGCTCGCTGGCACGGTGCTGGGCTGGGCCAGCCAGGTGGGCTGGCTGGTGGGCCTGCGGTGGCGCCAGGTAAGTTTTTCCCCCTTTTTTTCTGTTTCTGTTTTTATTTAATATATCTGCAACTTTGTTGAATTTAATAAAATATCTAGGCAACTTCTAAAATCACCAAATCACTCCTGGTCCATAGTTGGACTATTTCCAACATGAAACATTTTAGTTTGGAGGTATTTGAGCATTTAAATATTTTATATAATTTTAAATGCCCAAATTCAAATATTTATGAATTAATTCAAAAACCCTAGGATGGCCTAGGAAAATGTGCACCACTTTTGGCAGAGGTTCTGAACCAAGACAAAAATGATGGGCATTTTAGAAGGGCATTTCAGGTTCATTGAAAATTGTTTTAGTAAACCCTAGTTGGTTTCAGAGGGGACTGGGGGTTCTGTCATCCCCATTTCAAGTTTCTGATGAAGAAGTAAACATGATGCAACACTCTAATGCATGACTAGCTAGGGTGTGACAATCATTCCTATAGCACATGTTCCCACGTCGTGCAAAAAAACTCATGATTTTATCGCGCTCCGAGTATTTAGTAATATTGACGCCGCATCGTTACCGCAGAACGTCTACTACCGTGTCATCGCCGTCCGTGAGGGGGGGCCACGCCCCGGAGACGCGTCCCGCCTCTTAGGACATGCCACCACACCACCCCGCATGTATGAGGGCCCGGTGTGACGCTCCGGTGGCATTGCTACCCCCCAGTGCCCCCGTCCCGCCTAACCTTGTAGCGTTTGACCACGGGATCTAGCCCTTTGACTTTGCACGGACGGGCTTTGACCAGTGGACCTCCCCACCCGGTTGTGTTAGGTCAGCCCATAGGAACACTTTGGAGCAACATCCGGGCCAGACCCACAGCAAGATCCCCTCCATGTAGACCCGACGCGTCTGTTTCCCCCCTCCAGGTGTCGGCGGCGGCGCCGTCCGTGAGGGGGGCACACCCCGGACAGGCGTGCCGGGCGTTTGCAACCGCCACAACACTTCCAGACTTGTGAGAGGCCGCCTAAGCAAGATTTGGCGGCATGCTAGCCCCCGGAGGCCGCCGGCCACAGCCGTAGACGCGCGAAGGGCAATCCGCGTAGAGGGAATTTTTCGGATACTTCTCCATCACCAAAAATTATGAAAAAATAGCATCATTCCTATAGCACAGGTGCCCACGTCGTGCAAAAAAACTCATGATTTTATCGTGCTCTGAGTATTTAGTAATATTGACGCCGCATCGTTACCACAGAACGTCTACTACCGTGTCATCGCCATCCGTGAGGGGGGGCCACGCCCCGGAGACGCGTCCCGCCTCTTAGGACATGCCACCACACCACCCCGCATGTATGAGGGCCCGGTGCGACGCTCCGGTGGCATTGCTACCCCCAGTGCCCCCGTCCCGCCTAACCCTGTAGCGTTTGACCACGGGATCTAGCCCTTTGACTTTGCACGGACGGGCTTTGACCAGTGGACCTCCCCACCCGGTTGTGTTAGGTCAGCCCATAGGAACACTTTGGAGCAACATCCGGGCCAGACCCACAGCAAGATCCCCTCCGTGTAGACCCGACGCGTCCGTTTCCCCCCTCCAGGTGTCGGCGGCGGCGCCGTCCGTGAGGGGGGCACACCCCGGACAGACGTGCCGGGCATTTGCAACCGCCACAACACTTCCAGACTTGTGAGAGGCCGCCAACGCAAGATTTGGCGGCATGCTAGCCCCCGGAGGCCGCCGGCCACAGCCGTAGACGCGCGAAGGGCAATCCGCGTAGAGGAATTTTTCGGATACTTCTCCATCACCAAAAATTATGAAAAAATACCATCGTTCCTATAGCACATGTGCCCACGTCGTGCAAAAAAACTCATGATTTTATCGCGCTCCGAGTATTTAGTAATATTGACGCCGCATCATTACCGCAGAACGTCTACTACCGTGTCATCGCCGTCCGTGAGGGGGGGCCACGCCCCGGAGACGCGTCCCGCCTCTTCGGACATGCCACCACACCACACCGCATGTATGAGGGCCCGGTGCGACGCTCCGGTGGCATTGCTACCCCCCAGTGCCCCCGTCCCGCCTAACCCTGTAGCGTTTGACCACGGGATCTAGCCCTTGGACTTTGCACGGACGGGCTTTGACCAGTGGACCTCCCCACCCGGTTGTGTTAGGTCAGCCCATAGGAACACTTTGGAGCAACATCCGGGCCAGACCCATAGCAAGATCCCCTCCGTGTAGACCCGACGCGTCCGTTTCCCCCCTCCAGGTGTCGGCGGCGGTGCCGTCCGTGAGGGGGGCACACCCCGGACACGCGTGCCGGGCGTTTGCAACCGCCACAACACTTCCAGACTTGTGAGAGGCCGCCTACGCAAGATTTGGCGGCATGCTAGCCCCCGGAGGCCGCCGGCCACAGCCGTAGACGCGCGAAGGGCAATCCGCGTAGAGGGAATTTTTCGGATACTTCTCCATCACCAAAAATTATGAAAAAAATACCATCGTTCCTATAGCACATGTGCCCACGTCGTGCAAAAAAACTCATGATTTCATCGCGCTCCGAGTATTTAGTAATATTGACGCCGCATCGTTACCGCAGAACGTCTACTACCGTGTCATCGCCGTCCGTAAGGGGGGGCCACGCCCCGGAGACGCGTCCCGCCTCTTCGGACATGCCACCACACCACACCGCATGTATGAGGGCCCGGTGCGACGCTCCGGTGGCATTGCTACCCCCCAGTGCCCCCGTCCCGCCTAACCCTGTAGCGTTTGACCACGGGATCTAGCCCTTTGACTTTGCACGGAGGGGCTTTGACCAGTGGACCTCCCCACCCGGTTGTGTTAGGTCAGCCCATAGGAACACTTTGGAGCAACATCCGGGCCAGACCCACAGCAAGATCCACTCCGTGTAGACCCGACGCGTCCGTTTCCCCCCTCTAGGTGCCGGCGGCGGTGCCGTTCGTGAGGGGGGGCACACCCCGGACACGCGTGCCGGGCGTTTGCAACCGCCACAATACTTCCAGGCTTGTGAGAGGCCGCCTACGCAAGATTTGGCGGCATGCTAGCCCCCGGAGCCCGCCGGCCACAGCCGTAGACGCGCGAAGGGCAATCCGCGTAGAGGGAATTTTTCGGATACTTCTCCATCACCAAAAATTATGAAAAAAATACCATCGTTCCTATAGCACATGTGCCCACGTCGTGCAAAAAAACTCATGATTTTATCGCGCACCGAGTATTTAGTAATATTGACGCCGCATCGTTACTGCAGAACGTCTACTACCGTGTCATCGCCGTCCGTGAGGGGGGGCCATGCCCCGGAGACGCGTCCCGCCTCTTCGGACATGCCACCACACCACCCCGCAAGTATGAGGGCCCGGTGCGACGCTCCGGTGGGATTGCTACCCCCAAGTGCCTCCGTCCCGCCTAACCCTGTAGCGTTTGACCACGGGATCTAGCCCTTTGACTTTGCACGGACGGGCTTTGACCAGTGGACCTCCCCACCCGGTTGTGTTAGGTCAGCCCATAGGAACACTTTGGAGCAACATCCGGGCCAGACCCACAGCAAGATCCCCTCCGTGTAGACCCGACGCGTCCGTTTCCCCCCTCCAGGTGTCGGCGGCGGTGCCGTCCGTGAGGGGGGCACACCCCGGACACGCGTGCCGGGCGTTTGCAACCGCCACAACACTTCCAGACTTGTGAGAGGCCGCCTACGCAAGATTTGGCGGCATGCTAGCCCCCGGAGGCCGCCGGCCACAGCCGTAGACGCGCGAAGGGCAATCCGCGTAGAGGGAATTTTTCGGATACTTCTCCATCACCAAAAATTATGAAAAAATACCATCATTCCTATAGCACATGTTCCCACGTTGTGCAAAAAAATTCATGATTTTATCGTGCTCCGAGTATTTAGTAATATTGACGCCGCATCGTTACCGCAGAACGTCTACTACCGTGTCATCGCCGTCCGTGAGGGGGGGCCACGCCCCGGAGACGCGTCCCGCCTCTTAGGACATGCCACCACACCACCCCGCATGTATGAGGGCCCGGTGCGACGCTCCGGTGGCATTGCTACCCCCCAGTGCCCCCGTCCCGCCTAACCCTGTAGCGTTTGACCACGGGATCTAGCCCTTTGACTTTGCACGGACGGGCTTTGACCAGTGGACCTCCCCACCCGGTTGTGTTTGGTCAGCCCATAGGAACACTTTGGAGCAACATCCGGGCCAGACCCACAGCAAGATCCCCTCCATGTAGACCCGACGCGTCTGTTTCCCCCCTCCAGGTGTCGGCGGCGGCGCCGTCCGTGAGGGGGGCACACCCCGGACAGGCGTGCCGGGCGTTTGCAACCGCCACAACACTTCCAGACTTGTGAGAGGCCGCCTAAGCAAGATTTGGCGGCATGCTAGCCCCCGGAGGCCGCCGGCCACAGCCGTAGACGCGCGAAGGGCAATCCGCGTAGAGGGAATTTTTCGGATACTTCTCCATCACCAAAAATTATGAAAAAATACCATCATTCCTATAGCACATGTGCCCACGTCGTGCAAAAAAACTCATGATTTTATCGCGCTCTGAGTATTTAGTAATATTGACGCCGCATCGTTACCACAGAACGTCTACTACCGTGTCATCGCCGTCCGTGAGGGGGGGCCACACCCCGGAGACGCGTCCCGCCTCTTAGGACATGCCACCACACCACCCCGCATGTATGAGGGCCCGGTGCGACGCTCCGGTGGCATTGCTACCCCCAGTGCCCCCGTCCCGCCTAACCCTGTAGTGTTTGACCACGGGATCTAGCCCTTTGACTTTGCACGGACGGGCTTTGACCAGTGGACCTCCCCACCCGGTTGTGTTAGGTCAGCCCATAGGAACACTTTGGAGCAACATCCGGGCCAGACCCACAGCAAGATCCCCTCCGTGTAGACCCGACGCGTCCGTTTCCCCCCTCCAGGTGTCGGCGGCGGCGCCGTTCGTGAGGGGGGCACACCCCGGACAGACGTGCCGGGCATTTGCAACCGCCACAACACTTCCAGACTTGTGAGAGGCCGCCAACGCAAGATTTGGCGGCATGCTAGCCCCCGGAGGCCGCCGGCCACAGCCGTAGACGCGCGAAGGGCAATCCGCGTAGAGGGAATTTTTCGGATACTTCTCCATCACCAAAAATTATGAAAAAATACCATCGTTCCTATAGCACATGTGCCCACGTCGTGCAAAAAAACTCATGATTTTATCGCGCTCCGAGTATTTAGTAATATTGACGCCGCATCGTTACCGCAGAACGTCTACTACCGTGTCATCGCCGTCCGTGAGGGGGGGCCACGCCCCGGAGACGCGTCCCGCCTCTTCGGACATGCCACCACACCACACCGCATGTATGAGGGCCCGGTGTGACGCTCCGGTGGCATTGCTACCCCCCAGTGCCCCCGTCCCGCCTAACCCTGTAGCGTTTGACCACGTGATCTAGCCCTTTGACTTTGCACGGACGGGCTTTGACCAGTGGACCTCCCCACCCGGTTGTGTTAGGTCAGCCCATAGGAACACTTTGGAGCAACATCCGGGCCAGACCCACAGCAAGATCCCCTCCGTGTAGACCCGACGCCTCCGTTTCCCCCCTCCAGGTGTCGGCGGCGGTGCCGTCCGTGAGGGGGGCACACCCGGGACACGCGTGCCGGGCGTTTGCAACCGCCACAACACTTCCAGACTTGTGAGAGGCCGCCTACGCAAGATTTGGCGGCATGCTAGCCCCCGGAGGCCGCCGGCCACAGCCGTAGACGCGCGAAGGGCAATCCGCGTAGAGGGAATTTTTCGGATACTTCTCCATCACCAAAAATTATGAAAAAATACCATCGTTCCTATAGCACATGTGCCCACGTCGTGCAAAAAAAACTCATGATTTCATCGCGCTCCGAGTATTTAGTAATATTGACGCCGCATCGTTACCGCAGAACGTCTACTACCGTGTCATCGCCGTCCGTGAGGGGGGGCCACGCCCCGGAGACGCGTCCCGCCTCTTCGGACATGCCACCACACCACACCGCATGTATGAGGGCCCGGTGCGACGCTCCGGTGGCATTGCTACCCCCCAGTGCCCCCGTCCCGCCTAACCCTGTAGCGTTTGACCACGGGATCTAGCCCTTTGACTTTGCACGGACGGGCTTTGACCAGTGGACCTCCCCACCCGGTTGTGTTAGGTCAGCCCATAGGAACACTTTGGAGCAACATCCGGGCCAGACCCACAGCAAGATCCACTCTGTGTAGACCCGACGCGTCCGTTTCCCCCCTCCAGGTGCCGGCGGCGGTGCCGTTCGTGAGGGGGGGCACACCCCGGACACGCGTGCCGGGCGTTTGCAACCGCCACAATACTTCCAGGCTTGTGAGAGGCCGCCTACGCAAGATTTGGCGGCATGCTAGCCCCCGGAGCCCGCCGGCCACAGCCGTAGACGCGCGAAGGGCAATCCGCGTAGAGGGAATTTTTCGGATACTTCTCCATCACCAAAAATTATGAAAAAAATACCATCGTTCCTATAGCACATGTGCCCACGTCGTGCAAAAAAACTCATGATTTTATCGCGCTCCGAGTATTTAGTAATATTGACGCCGCATCGTTACCGCAGAACGTCTACTACCGTGTCATCGCCGTCCGTGAGGGGGGGCCATGCCCCGGAGACGCGTCCCGCCTCTTCGGACATGCCACACACCACCCCGCAAGTATGAGGGCCCGGTGCGACGCTCCGGTGGGATTGCTACCCCCAAGTGCCTCCGTCCCGCCTAACCCTGTAGCGTTTGACCACGGGATCTAGCCCTTTGACTTTGCACGGACGGGCTTTGACCAGTGGACCTCCCCACCCGGTTGTGTTAGGTCAGCCCATAGGAACACTTTGGAGCAACATCCGGGCCAGACCCACAGCAAGATCCCCTCCGTGTAGACCCGACGCGTCCGTTTCCCCCCTCCAGGTGTCGGCGGCGGTGCCGTCCGTGAGGGGGGCACACCCCGGACACGCGTGCCGGGCGTTTGCAACCGCCACAACACTTCCAAACTTGTGAGAGGCCGCCTACGCAAGATTTGGCGGCATGCTAGCCCCCGGAGGCCGCCGGCCACAGCCGTAGACGCGCGAAGGGCAATCCGCGTAGAGGGAATTTTTCGGATACTTCTCCATCACCAAAAATTATGAAAAAATACCATCATTCCTATAGCACATGTTCCCACGTCGTGCAAAAAAACTCATGATTTTATCGCGCTCTGAGTATTTAGTAATATTGACGCCGCATCGTTACCACAGAACGTCTACTACCGTGTCATCGCCGTCCGTGAGGGGGGGCCACGCCCCGGAGACGCGTCCCGCCTCTTCGGACATGCCACCACACCACCCCGCATGTATGAGGGCCCGGTGCGACGCTCCGGTGGCATTGCTACCCCCCAGTGCCCCCGTCCCGCCTAACCTTGTAGCGTTTGACCACGAGATCTAGCCCTTTGACTTTGCACGGACGGGCTTTGACTAGTGGACCTCCCCACCCGGTTGTGTTAGGTCATCCCATAGGAACAATTTGGAGCAACATCCGGGCCAGACGCACAGCAAGATCCCCTCTGTGTAGACCCGACGCGTCCGTTCCCCCCTCCAGGTGTCGACGGCGGCGCCGTCCGTGAGGGGGGCACCCCCCGGATAGGCGTGCCGGGCATTTGCAACCGCCACAACACTTCCAGACTTGTGAGAGGCCGCCTACGCAAGATTTGGCGGCATGCTAGCCCCCGGAGGCCGCCGGCCACAGCCGTAGACGCGCGAAGGGCAATCCGCGTAGAGGGAATTTTTCGGATACTTCTCCATCACCAAAAATTATGAAAAAATACCATCATTCCTATAGCACATGTGCCCACGTCGTGCAAAAAAACTCATGATTTTATCGTGCTCCGAGTATTTAGTAATATTGACGCTGCATCGTTACCGCAGAACGTCTACTACCGTGTCATCGCCGTCCTTCAGGGGGGGCCACGCCCCGGAGACGCGTCCCGCCTCTTCGGACATGCCACCACACCACCCCGCATGTATGAGGGCCCGGTGCGACGCTCCGGTGGCATTGCTACCCCCAGTGCCCCCGTCCCGCCTAACCCTGTAGCGTTTGACCACGGGATCTAGCCCTTTGACTTTGCACGGACGGGCTTTGACCAGTGGACCTCCCCACCCGGTTGTGTTAGGTCAGCCCATAGGAACACTTTGGAGCAACATCCGGGCCAGACCCACAGCAAGATCCACTCCGTGTAGACCCGACGCGTCCGTTTCCCCCCTCCAGGTGTCGGCGGCGGCGCCGTCCGTGAGGGGGGCACACCCCGGACACGCGTGCCGGGCGTTTGCAACCGCCACAACACTTCCAGACTTGTGAGAGGCCACCTACGCAAGATTTGTCGGCATGCTAGCCCCCGGAGGCCGCCGGCCACAGCCGTAGACGCGCGAAGGGCAATCCGCGTAGAGGGAATTTTTCGGATACTTCTCCATCACCAAAAATTATGAAAAAATACCCTCGTTCCTATAGCACATGTGCCCACGTCATGCAAAAAAACACATGATTTTATCGCGCTCTGAGTATTTAGTAATATTGACGCCGCATCGTTACCGCAGAACGTCTACTACCGTTTCATCGCCGTCCGTGAGGGGGGGCCATGCCCCGGAGACGCGTCCCGCCTCTTCGGACATGCCACCACACCACCCCGCATGTATGAGGGCCCGGTGCGACGCTCCGGTGGCATTGCTACCCCCAGTGCCCCCGTCCCTCCTAACCCTGTAGCGTTTGACCACGGGATCTAGCCCTTTGACTTTGCACGGGCGGGCTTTGACCAGTGGACCTCCCCACCCGGTTGTGTTAGGTCAGCCCATAGGAACACTTTGGAGCAACATCCGGGCCAGACCCACAGCAAGATCCCCTCCGTGTAGACCCGACGCGTGCGTTTCCCCCCTCCAGGTGTCGGCAGCGGCGCCGTCCGTGAGGGGGGCACACCCCGGACACGCGTGCCGGGCGTTTGCAACCGCCACAACACTTCCAAACTTGTGAGAGGCCGCCTACGCAAGATTTGGCGGCATGCTAGCCCCCGGAGGCCGCCGGCCACAGCCGTAGACGCGCGGAGGGCAATCCGCGTAGAGGGAATTTTTCGGATAGTTCTCCATCACCAAAAATTATGAAAAAATACCATCGTTCCTATAGCACATGTGCCCACGTCGTGCAAAAAAACTCATGATTTTATCGCGCTCCGAGTATTTAGTAATATTGACGCCGCATCGTTACCGCAGAACATCTACTACCGTGTCATCGCCGTCCGTGAGGGGGGGCCACGCCCCGGAGATGCGTCCCGCCTCTTCGGACATGCCACCACACCACCCCGCATGTATGAGGGCCCGGTGCGACGCTCCGGTGGCATTGCTACCCCCCAGTGCCCCCGTCCCGCCTAACCCTGTAGAGTTTGACCACGGGATCTAGCCCTTTGACTTTGCACGGACGGGCTTTGACCAGTGGACCTCCCCACCCGGTTGTGTTAGGTCTGCCCATAGGAACACTTTGGAGCAACATCCGGGCCAGACCCACAGCAAGATCCCCTCCGTGTAGACCCGACGCGTCCGTTTCCCCCCTCCAGGTGTCGGCGGCGGCGCCGTCCGTGAGGGGGGCACACCCCGGACACGCGTGCCGGGCGTTTGGAACCGCCACAACACTTCCAGACTTGTGAGAGGCCGCCTATGCAAGATTTGGCGGCATGCTAGCCCCCGGAGGCCGCCGGCCACATCCGTAGACGCGCGAAGGGCAATCCGTGTAGAGGGAATTTTTCGGATACTTCTCCATCACCAAAAATTATGAAAAAATACCCTCGTTCCTATAGCACATGTGCTCACGTCGTGCAAAAAAACTCATGATTTTATCGCGCTCCGAGTATTTAGTAATATTGACGCCGCATCGTTACCGCAGAACGTCTACTACCGTGTCATCGCCGTCCGTGAGGGCGGGCCATTCCCCGGAGATTCGTCCTGCCTCTTCGGACATGCCACCACACCACCCCGCAAGTATGAGGGCCCGGTGCGATGCTCCGGTGGCATTGCTACCCCCCAGTGCCCCCGTCCCGCCTAACCCTGTAGAGTTTGACCACGGGATCTAGCCCTTTGACTTTGCACGGACGGGCTTTGACGAGTGGACCTCCCCACCCGGTTGTGTTAGGTCAACCCATAGGAACACTTTGGAGCAACATCCGGGCCAGACCCACAGCAAGATCCCCTCCGTGTAGACCCGACGCGTCCGTTTCCCCCCTCCAGGTGTCGGCGACGGCCCCGTCCGTGAGGGGGGCACACCCCGGACACGCGTGCCGGGCGTTTGGAACCGCCACAACACTTCCAGACATGTGAGAGGCCGCCTACGCAAGATTTGGCGGCATGCTAGCCCCCGGAGGCCGCCGGCCACAACCGTAGACGCGCGAAGGGCAATCCGCGTAGAGGGAATTTTTCGGATACTTCTCCATCACCAAAAATTATGAAAAAATACCATCATTCCTATAGCACATGTGCCCACCTCGTGCAAAAAAACTCATGATTTTATCACGCTCCGAGTATTTAGTAATATTGACGCCGCATCGTTACCGCAGAACGTCTACTACCGTGTCATCGCCGTCCGTGAGGGGGGGCCACGCCCCAGAGACGCGTCCCGCCTCTTCGGACATGCCACCACACCACCCCGCATGTATGAGGGCCTGGTGCGACGCTCCGGTGGCATTGCTACCCCCTAGTGCCCCCGTCCCGCCTAACCCTGTAGCGTTTGACCACGGGATCTAGCCCTTTCACTTTGCACGGACGGGCTTTGACCAGTGGACCTCCCCATCCGGTTGTGTTAGGACAGCCCATAGGAACACTTTGGAGCAACATCCGGGCCAGACCCACAGCAAGATCCCCTCCGTGTAGACCCGACGCGTCCGTTTCCCCCCTCCAGGTGTCGGCGGCGGCGCCGTCTGTGAGGGGGGCACACCCTGGACACGCGTGCCGGGCGTTTGCAACCGCCAAAACACTTCCAAACTTGTTAGAGGGCCGCCTACGCAAGATTTGGCGGCATGCTAGCCCCCGGAGGCCGCCGGCCACAGCCGTAGACGCGCGAAGGGCAATCCGCGTAGAGGGATTTTTTTGGATACTTATCCATCACCAAAAATTATGAAAAATACCATCGTTCCTATAGCACATGTGCCCACGTCGTGCAAAAAAACTCATGATTTTATCGCGCTCCGAGTATTTAGTAATATTGACACCGCATCGTTACCGCAGAACGTCTACTACCGTGTCATCGCCGTCCGTGAGGGGGGCCACGCCCCGGAGACGCGTCCCGCCTCTTCGGACAAGGCACCACACCACCCCGCATGTATGAGGGCCCGATGCGACGCTCAGGTGGCATTGCTACCCCCAGTGCCCCCGTCCCGCCTAACCCTGTAGCGTTTGACCACGGGATCTAGCCCTTTGACTTTGCACGGACGGGCTTTGACCAGTGGACCTCCCCACCCGGTTGTGTTAGGTCAGCCCATAGGAACACTTTGGAGCAACATCCGGGCCATACCCACAGCAAGATCCCCTCCGTGTAGACCCGACGCGTCCGTTTCCCCCCTCCAGGTGTCGTCGGCGGCGCCGTCCGTGAGGGGGGCACACCCCGGACACGCGTGTCGGGCGTTTGCAACCGCCACAACACTTCCAGACTTGTGAGAGGCCGCCTACGCAAGATTTGGCGGCATGCTAGCCCCCGGAGGCCGCCGGCCACAGCCGTAGACGCGCGAAGGGCAATCCGTGTAGAGGGAATTTTTCGGATACTTCTCCATCACCAAAAATTATGAAAAAATACCCTCGTTCCTATAGCACATGTGCCCACGTCGTGCAAAAAAACTCATGATTTTATCGCGCTCCGAGTATTTAGTAATATTGCCGCCGCATCGTTACCGCAGAACGTCTACTACCGTGTTATCGTCATCCGTGAGGGCGGGCCATGCCCCGGAGATGCGTCCCGCCTCTTCGGACATGCCACCACACCACCCCGCATGTATGAGGGCCCGGTGCGAGCTCCGGTGGCATTGCTACCCCAGTGCCCCCGTCCCGCCTAACCCTGTAGCGTTCGACCACGGGATCTAGCCCTGTGACTTTGCACGGACGGGCTTTGACCAGTGGACCTCCCCACCCGGTTGTGTTAGCTCAGCCCATAGGAACACTTTGGAGCAACATCCGGGCCAGACCCACAGCAAGATCCCCTCCGTGTAGACCCGACGCGTCCGTTTCCCCCCTCCAGGTGTCGGCGGCGGCGCCGTCCGTGAGGGGGGCACACCCCGGACACGCGTGCCGGGCATTTGCAACCGCCACAACACTTCCAGACTTGTGAGAGGCCGCCTACGCAAGATTTGGCGGCATGCTAGCCCCCGGAGGCCGCCAGCCACAGCCGTAGACGCGCGAAGGGCAATCCGCATAGAGGGAATATTTCGGATACTTCTCCATCACCAAAAATTATGAAAAAATACCATCATTCCTATAGCACATGTGCCCACGTCGTGCAAAAAAACTCATGATTTTATCACGCTCCGAGTATTTAGTAATATTGACGCTGCATCGTTACCGCAGAACGTCTACTACCGTGTCATCGCCGTCCGTGAGGGGGGGCCACGCCCTGGAGACGCGTCCCGCCTCTTCGGACATGCCACCACACCACCCCGCATGTATGAGGGCCCGGTGAGACGCTCCGGTGGCATTGCTACCCCCTAGTGCCCCGTCCCGCCTAACCCTGTAGCGTTTGACCACGGGATCTAGCCCTTTGACTTTGCACGGACGGGTTTGACCAGTGGACCTCCCCATCCGGTTGTGTTAGGACAGCCCATAGGAACACTTTGGAGCAACATCCGGGCCAGACCCACAGCAAGATCCCCTCCGTGTAGACCCGACGCGTCCGTTTCCCCCCTCCAGGTGTCGGCGGCGGCGCCGTCCGTGAGGGGGGCACACCCCGGACACGCGTGCCGGGCGTTTGCAACCGCCACAACACTTCCAGACTTGTTAGAGGCCGCCTACACAAGATTTGGCGGCATGCTAGCCCCCGGAGGCCGCCGGCCACAACCGTAGACGCGCGAAGGGCAATCCGCGTAGAGGGATTTTTTTGGATACTTCTCCATCACCAAAAATTATGAAAAATACCATCGTTCCTATAACACATGTGCCCA
>NW_021171454.1:110476-111956 GCF_002162155.2 Triticum dicoccoides
GTCGTGCAAAAAAACTCATGATTTTATTGCGCTCCGAGTATTTAGTAATATTGACGCCGCATCATTACCGCAGAACGTCTACTACCGTGTCATCGCCGTCCGTGAGGGGGGCCACGCCCCGGAGACGCGTCCCGCCTCTTCGGACATGCCACCACACCACCCCGCATGTATGAGGGCCCGATGCGACGCTCCGGTGGCATTGCTACCCCCAGTGCCCCCGTCCCGCCTAACCCTGTAGCGTTTGACCACGGGATCTAGCCCTTTGACTTTGCACGGACGGGCTTTGACCAGTGGACCTCCCCACCCGGTTGTGTTAGGTCAGCCCATAGGAACACTTTGGAGCAACATCCGGGCCATACCCACAGCAAGATCCCCTCCGTGTAGACCCGACGCGTCCGTTTCCCCCCTCCAGGTGTCGGCGGCGGCGCCGTCCGTGAGGGGGGCACACCCCGGACACGCGTGCCGGGCGTTTGCAACCACCACAACACTTCCAGACTTGTGAGAGGCCGCCTACGCAATATTTGGTGGCATGCTAGCCCCCGGAGGCCGCCGGCCACAGCCGTAGACGCGCGAAGGGCAATCCGTGTAGAGGGAATTTTTCGGATACTTCTCCATCACTAAAAATTATGAAAAAATACCCTCGTTCCTATAGCACATGTGCCCACGTCGTGCAAAAAAACTCATGATTTTATCGCGCTCCGAGTATTTAGTAATATTGACGCCGCATCGTTACCGCAGAACGTCTACTACCGTGTCATCGTCGTCCGTGTCAGGACCCCGACTCAATGCCACATCGATCTAGCATGTAACACCTCATATCACTTTGCGGCCTCACGCACGGTATTCCCACGGGTGTCGCCTTACCTTTACCCGGGACCGTTTGCGCCTTTTGGCACACGTATATGACAGTGTCGCTAGCATCTATATGATAAAGAGCCCGGGCTGACATGGCTAGTTGTAAACCCAAAGTGGCACAAACTTACAGGGACAGGCATCCATGACCCAGCATCGAACGTGTCGATCATCAGCGAGTGAATCCAGGCTGTAGCACTGGGCTAGCAGGACTCCGGTGAACCGGGCTGTAGCGGGCTAACAGGACTCCAGTATTCATCGCGTGACATTTCCCCGAAGGGACAGACACAGGAACGAAGAAGGACACATGCCGGCCAGCCTAAGTGTTCCGGAGCAGTAGCAAGCTACCATGGCTCGGTGGAAACACTAGGAGACATTTCCCGGTAAGAGAGGCTACTAAAGATAAACAACTAGATGGTCAGATCCCACACATACCAAGCATTTCAATAACATACACACAATATGCTCGATATGTGCAAATACAACATGGCATCACAACATGACTCTACGACTCAAGTATTTATTCAATAGGCTCCGAGGAGCGAGATATTACAAACAGGGGTCTCACGACCCAACACTCAGAGCATACAAAACAAAGCACAAGCGGAAGCTATCATGTCTGAGTACA
>NW_021171454.1:113006-114765 GCF_002162155.2 Triticum dicoccoides
CCTATTCGGGTTCCATCCATGAGGAGATCCGGCCGGAGTTTCGCTCACAGCCCCAAACGATGTGAACAGGGTTCCCGAGACACCAAACGGGCGCCCGGTACACCGTGCCACGTGCCTACCGCATCACAGCCCACCCCTACGGTTAGCGCTGCACACGGCCTCCAGCATACTACAAACACCAGAAACTACTTGCAACTCCTGGACAGAGGACAAGGGTGATCAAGAAGCCGAGAGGGTCCATTGGTTTCGGGCCCAATGCGTGGTAGCAGCTGAATCATGGATCACAAACACAGAACTCAGTTCCTGAGGACGGCTGCAATGAGACAACCCACCATGTACTCCTACATGGCCTCTCACCGCTACCTTTACCAAATCGTGTTCACACGCTTAGCTCACACACCATAGGACATGTTCACACACCTCTGATTCATCCCGGATAAATCAAACCTGACTCAACTCTAAGCAGTAGCAGGCATGACAAACAAGCATGAATGAGTAGGCACATCAGGGCTCAAACAACTCCTACTCATGCTAGTGGGTTTCATCTATTTACTGTGGAATGACAGGTCATGCAAAGGATAAAGGGGTTCAGCTACCGTAGCAAGTAACAAATGAATCGGTGTTGTTCTAATGCATTAAAAGAGAGCAGGAGCGAGAGAGTAGGCTTGTATCGGAATGAACAAGGGGGTTTTGCTTGCCTGGCACTTCTGAAGATAGCATTGAGTCTTCATCAGTGTCAACGATCACATCATCGGTATCACGTCTATCGAGAGGGGACAAATACCGGCAACATAGAAGGGAACACAATCAATGCAATGCACAATATGATGCATGATCATGACATGGCAAAATGAATGTGTTTTGGGCTAATGCAACTAGCAACAGATTAAATGAAGTTGGTTTGAATACAAGATTCAAATTCAAACTCCATATGTGATTATTCAAATGCCATTTAATTGATTTGTGCTAAACAGCAGCCATAAGTTGTTCTAACATGAATGAAAATGGTACAGATGGATTCCTTGAATTTTTCTGATAATTTTTCATATATAAATTATTTAATTTGGAGTTACGGTTAATTTTCTATGATTTATTGAAGTTTTGAACATTTTCTGGAATTTCCTGATTATTATAAAATAAACTAAATTCCAGAAAAGGAATATGGCGTCAGCATGACCTCACCCTGACGTCATCAGGTCAACAGGGCGGTCCAGGTCAAACCTGACGTGTGGGGTCCACACGTCAGTGACACGGGTTAAACAGGGGGGTTTAGTTTAGTTTAATTAAAGATTAGGGCACTAGGGCCCACATGTCAGTGTCAGCAGGGGGTAATTAGTTTACCTAATCCGATTGGTGCTAATCCTAATTTAGTTAGTGGCCAGAGGCCCACACGTCAGTGACACAGGGTCAAACTGGGCCCAGCAAGTCAACTGTCAACGGGGTCAACCCCACCAGCGACTTGACGCCGGCGAGGCCAACCGCGGCGGCGAGCCTCGGGTTTGCATCTCCGGCGACCAAACGGCCGGCGGAGGGCATCTACGTGACACTGGTGGACTCGCGCGTCGAGTGGTGCAGGCGTTGGGTGCGGGGGTGGCCGGAGTTGTCGCCGGCGTCGACCTTGGCGGTCGCCGGAGCTCGGGTGAGCTCGGGGTTGACGCTACGGTGGCCGGGGAGACTCGTGCGGGGCACCTATGTGCTCTACGTGGCGCGGGAAGGGAGTTGAGCACGACGGCCGGACCGCTAGGTGGCCGGAGACTCG
>NW_021171454.1:115009-116058 GCF_002162155.2 Triticum dicoccoides
CGGCGGCGGTCACAGGCGGCGGCGCGTACGGGCGAGCAAGGGGTGGCGGCTACGGCGCACGAGAGCGAGAACGGAGAGGGGAAAAAGGTTCGGTGGCTCACGGCGGTTGCAGCAGACGTCGAAGCGGGCTCGGGGAAGGCCGGACGGTGACGAGTCGACGATGGGGATCCGCGGCGGCCGGCGATGAAGAAGAGACCGGTGACGGTGTTTTGAGGCGTCCGGCGTCGAGTGAGTCGACCGGGAGGACGAGGGCGTTGAGGCGGAGGCCATGGACACGTCGGCGAGGCGAGGGAGGGCCTGTGGCCGCGGTGGTTCTAGTCGGCGGCGATGGCTGCTTTCGGGTTCGGGCGAGAGAGAGGGAGAAGAGGAGAGAGGGGATGCAGCGGGGGAGGAAGAGGAGCAAGGGGACACGAGGCCTCGTCGTGGCGTCGCTAGGGAGGCCGGGGGGAAGCAGGAGGTGGCCGGGGCGCGTGGCCGCGCGTGCCGGGCGCGTGCCCGTCCTCCTGGCAGGGAGGAAGACGACAGGGGAGGGAGGCGGCGGTGGGCTGGGCCAGCGGGAGGAGCTGGGCCGGCTGGGCTGGACAGGTAAGCGCCAGGTAGGCTTCTGCTCTTTTATTTTTCTGTTCTGTTTATTTTTATTTAATTTATTTTGCCACTGTTTTGAATTTAAAATAATTCAAACAATGCCAAAAACTCCTCTGAATATTTTATATTGCTAGATGGATTTTTCCAAAAGCTTATAAAATATATCAGGGGTATTTGAAATTATATTCTAATTATATGAATATAACTCAAATTCAAATAGCTAATGAATTAAATCCAAAGTCCCAAAAATAATTCCTTAAAAATGTTCAATATTTTGGTTGGGACCAGAACCCTTACCAAAAATTATCAAACATTTAAAAGGGCATTTTTGGAGCAATGAATGAGATTTCTAGGGTTTTTGCCCCTCTTTTATTTAAGTTTTTGAGGCTTCCAAAATCCCTCAGTTCAAGTTTCGAAAGTATAGACATGATGCACACATGAAGCTAGCCTAGAGCACTACCAGC
>NW_021171455.1:0-2278 GCF_002162155.2 Triticum dicoccoides
TGGTTTTGGCGGAGGTGGTGGTTTTGGCGGAGGTGGTCTTGCTTGATGATTCCGTGCATGTGGCCATCGTGCCATGCCTTTCATATTCCTACTTTTATGATGTTTCATGTCTTGCACTACTTTTATGTTCATGAACTTGAGTCGGTGATGATCTTTAGATGATGTGATGAACTTGAGTATGTTTAGATGATGATGGTGAACTTGAGTATGTTTAGATGATGAACTGTCATATTTCTGCATAATTTCATATTGTTCTGTTTTGAAATGCTGTCAAATGAATTGGAAAAGAGAAAACAGGGAAAAAAAACTATGCCTACGGCAAAGCCGTCGGCATATATAAGCCCAGGAGTCACCAGGGCTCGCCACGTGGCGGATCTATGCCGACGGCTTTGCCGTAGGCATACCTCTGCTGCCAGGAGTAACCAGAAGACGACACGTGGCATTGCATGATTCGTCCGTGTTTTTGACGGCGCCGTCTGTTGCCGTCAGACGAAAAAGACTGCCGACGGCTATACTATGCCGACGGCTGACGCTAGGCCGTCGGCATAGGCCCCTATGCCGACGGCTTTACTATGCCGACGGTCTGACATGACTACGCTGACGGCATCTACGCCGACGGGTCTATGCCGACGGCAGCCGTAGGCATAGACCTATGCCGACGGCTTGGGGGCCTATGCCGACGGCCCTCGGCCGTAGGCATAGACCGCGAGTCCGGTAGTGCATGGACTACCCGGTGCAGCTAAAGCGGGACACGGCCACGTACCCACCACTAATGAAGACCAGCGCCAGGCTAATGAGCAACTCACTCTGGTATCTCACGCGGAGCTGCCTGGGGTATGACATACAGACCGGCGGCCACCATCACCCCTACGACGACTGTGTGGCTGCCATGCGCCTGTACAAGAGGATGCGCGCCATGAGCCACCTGCACGGCCGGCCCAAGGACGACGGTGATGAGTCCACGGCCAGGGCCTTCCCGGCATGGAGGCAGCGAGAGCTGGAGCACATGTCGCCAGAGGAGCTCCTCGAGATGTCCAAACCCCACTATCAATGTTGGTGCCTCGACGACGACCGACAATAGATGCTGACGGCGGCCTGTCTCTACTTAATTCGAATATTGGTTGGCGCTTTTACTTGGTGGTGATGATGAAAAGATAAAGAGGAAATAAAATGCCGGGTGCGTCGGATCGATGGCTGCCGTACCTTACGAGTTACGATCGACGTGGTGGTCGAATAAATCACTTTTTTTTTGTGATGGAACAGTTTCGTTTTGTTGGAAGTAAGTTGCCTGAATTTCAAATGTAGGTAATTTGATTTATTTTGGGAACAAAGATGGAGGCTGCATGCCCACGGCGCCGGCGAGGCGAGGGAATCAGAACGCAATGCAGAGGCAAAACTGCAAAAGAGTTGGCGAGAGGTATCAGTCGAGGGTGCGCGCGCACGCGCGGACGAACACCCAGGGCTCCCCTTATGGGAGAAATCCCGGCTATATATAAGGGTTTGTCGCGGTTGCCACCGGCTGCATGTGCCCGTCGCGTGAGCTACGGGCTACAAGGCCGTACGCGCCTGCCGGGCCCTGGGCTGAAGCTGAAAGCGCGCGCACACACATCCAGCAACCAACCCGAGGTCGGCCCCGCCGCCGTTTCCGGCAACGCCCACGCACTCTGTCCAGCCAGAGTTACGGGCCCTGCGCCACCAGACCCGGCGAGGGACTCTGCGAATGGGGCGCAGGTTCCGCCCGAAATGGCAATGTGGGACTAATAAATATATTTATTTATTTTGCGTTCAGGGGGACTAATAATAAATAGAATCTCCTAATTAATCACATTACCTAGATGCATACTGCGACGAAACAATGGGGGATTAGCTCCTAGCCCGCCTGACTCGGTAACACGCGCGGATTTTTAGAGCTCAGGTTTAACACCCCTTATCCTTACCCTCCAACATTGCTTTGAGATCCGTGCTAAACAACTAACTTTGTACATCAAATTTTCTTTTTTTTGTTTCTTCAAAATAAAACAACATATGAACTTCAAACTTTGCAAGACACCAAAACGTTCTAACTAGAATGTGAGAAAAAACTTTCAGATTTTTTTGTTAAACATAAATATACGAAATTAGATTTTTTGTATTAAAAAATGTACTTTTTAGTATTTATATTGCACTAAAAATTCTGAAAGTTTTTTCCCACATTCTAGTAAGAATGTTTTGTTGAGCTGCCAAGTTTGAAGTTCATATGTTTTTCTATATGGGAGAAACAAAAAAGACAAATGTACTC
>NW_021171456.1:0-1489 GCF_002162155.2 Triticum dicoccoides
CATACAATAAATCTTATTCTTATTTCATCCAAATGAGTAATCCCTTCCTTCGGAGTTTGTTCTTGAGGAATAAAATCTAGTTCCAAGTGTTTTCACCTTTCTTTTCCGGAGTTCAATTTTTTCAGCCATTTCGTCGGATCCTCCATCTAAATCAACGCAAGGCTCATCTTATTCTTTCATCCTTCAATCTTATCTCATCATCCTTTTGGTACTGGAGTTCTTCATGGTGGTTCTTCATGATTTAATTCATTCTTAAAGAGTTCATCAAGTTTTTGTTGGTGGAGTTCAAGTATCTTTTCTTCTCGCGTCTCGAAGTGCAATTAATTCTCCGTATTCTTTTGAAGTGGGCTTTTGCATTTCTCCGTTCTTCTCAGTTATCCAACCATTTCCATTTGTGGCCGGTTATCTTTTGAGATATTTTCCATAAGTCCACAACAAGCTTATTCTTTTCGTTGTTGATTTTCTCAACAACACCATTCTATCCTTCTTTCTAAGTTCTTTTCATTCCATTCTCTCAATTCTTTCGGAGGCATCACGTTGTCCATCTCATCGAGTGTCATTCCATCCTCTCAAGCTCGTGTTCTATTCCTCCATGTTTCAGCCAGAGTGCTGCCTAAATCCTTTAAGTCTTATTCATTTCTTATCTCGTTCTAACCGGAGTGATTACATAGTCTATCTGATTCTGTGAGCTTTCGATTCTCGTCATTCTCGTCGTTCCTCTCTTCTTCTCGAGTGCTCTCGATTCCTTGCTTTTTCTTTGAGTTCTTGTTTCACCTCTTCCTTTTTCTCTTTCATCTCGGTCCTAAGATCTCGGGACGAGATCTCTTGTTAGTGGAGGAGTGTTGTAACGCCCCGGATTCGATGCGCCAAGTGTCCGCCAGTTATTCGCCTTCGTTGCCATGTCATTTGCTTGCATGTTGCATTTTGCCATGTCATAATGTGCATCTCATTTTGCATACGTGTTCGTCTCATGCATCCGAGCATTTTCCCCGTTGTCCGTTTTGCAATCCGGCACTCCTATGTCCTCCGGCGTTCCCCTTCTGCCTCTCTTCGTCTGCGGATATTAAACTTTCTCGGAATGGCCCAAGGTTTGCGAAGCGGCCTTGGTATAGCACCGGTAGACCGCCTGTCAAGTTTCGTGCCATTTGGAGACCGTTTGGTACTCCAACGGTTAACCGGGTAACCGTAAAAGCCTCTTTTGTCTTGCAGCCCAACACCCCTCCAAACTGGCCCAATACCCATCCAAAACCCCTCCATGCTCTCGGTCGTTCGATCACGATCGTGTGGGCGAAAACCGTGCCTCATTTGGACTCTCCTAGCTCCCTCTACCTATAAATATGTGCCCCTCCCGGATTTTTCGCGGATGAATCCCCAAAACCTAGATCAAATCGCCCCGCCGCCACCGGACACGTCCAGCCTCGCCGGACGAAATCTCCGCCGCCGCGTGTAGCCACTCACGCGTCGCCACGTGGCACCCGCGCCCTCCCCG
>NW_021171457.1:0-1219 GCF_002162155.2 Triticum dicoccoides
CTTCAATTAGAGTACTCACGGAGTCAAAACTGACTTCGTATGAGGAAGATACACCTGTTTTACTGAACAGTGCGCAAAACAGATTCCAATCCGAATTCAGGTACGAGATTGATTCTAGGAAAACAATAGGTAAGAAAATAAATCTAATCTAGGAAAACTGGAATTTCTCACCGAGCAACCTGAAAACTGATACCACTTGATAGAGGCGGGGTGTCCCGATCTTTCGATGAGATGATACTACCGATTTGGTGGAGACGACTTTGACGATCCGACTACAAACGAGCACGACGTTGCGCCTTAGCAATCGCTAAACCAATCTCCTGAGGTTACTGACGATGCCGGAAGCACGGTCAGCCTGACCACGAAGGTCTATTCCTGCAAGCAATCGAAGAACGAGCAAGAATATGATAAAGCAATCTGAATATTGCAAATATATATGAGGTATTGATAACGATGGGGATCCGTAAGCGGTCTTGGTCTGGTCGTTGGACACAAACGAAGTACACGAAGTTGCAATGGCTAACTTTTAACTAAACAAATCCCAAGGAAAAGCTACTAGATGGATCTACTTATATAGGAGCAAGGGGTGGCGGCCAAGGAGGTGGGAGGATGTCCCAAGGCAGCCTAAAACTAAATCTAGGTCGTACAAGGCCAATGGGCCCAAGTGGAGGTGATGTAACACCTTTGGACTTGTAGTTTGACTCGGATTCTGCTGCAGCATCAGATTGCTTCGTCCACAACTCAACGCTCCGGACGAATTTGAAGGTGATTCCAATTGGGTTGGAAAGTGCACGAAATCTAGTTTCCAACAAAAAAAGAATCACCCAATTCGGAGTCCGTATGAAAAACTTGTGTGCGTTTTGAGTCAGGTATGTCTGTGCAGTCCGAATCTGAATCCAGAACGTGAGAGACTTGGACTCTATCTTCTCTTGGGCCAAAAGTGACGTGAGAGAACTTTTTGGATAGCAAATAAACATCTCTTTCTTCCTTATCTTCATATGTGGATTGTACAAATGTCCCATACACCTGCAATTAGACAAAACACAAAAGTGTGTGAAGTATTTTTGTCCTGGATAACATAAATAGATTATTGAATAGTTTGCACTAGAAATCACCTGACAAATATGCATATATGCAATATTTTTGGTCATATCCAAGGTAGTAATGTCCTCATCACACGTGCTACCCATCATTCATTGTCATAATAATAGTTGAGATC
>NW_021171458.1:0-587 GCF_002162155.2 Triticum dicoccoides
GAGGTGCGGGGCTCCGGTGGTGGCGGGGCTACCAGGGGAGCGAAGGCAGAGCCGGCGAGGTCATGGCCCGCGCGTGGCTAGCGCCACGGTCGGGGCTCCGGCGCGGCGGAGGCGCACGGGGCCGCAGCAGGGGGAGCAGCACTCGGGCGGAGGCAGCATGGCACGACGGGTCAACTGCGGGGCCGGCGACGAGCGGGCGCGGTGGTGCTGGGACCGCAAGGCGAGGGGGAGGGCCGCGCGTGAGTGGGAGAGCGCGAGCGTGGCTGATCCGGCGACGGGAAAGAGAGAGGTTGAAGAGAAGGTGCTCACGTTCGGAGCAGGGGATCGGGCAGCGAGGCTTGAGGTAGTCCGGCGAGGAGGAGGATGGGGACGGGCGGCGAGCTGGTGCGGGTCCAGCGACGGAGCTCGGCGGCGGGGCAGCGCACGCGAGGCGGCGCCTGGCGCCGGTGATGACGACAAGAGGCGTCGGGCTTGGCGAGGCGTCGGTGGGGGAGGGTTCTGGCGCGGGAGTGGCAACGGAGGTGGGAGCAGGGGGACGATGACGGGCGGCGGCGAGGTGGCCTCGGCCGGTGAAGCCACCGGGCGGC
>NW_021171459.1:0-1312 GCF_002162155.2 Triticum dicoccoides
GTGTGACGAAAATGAAGCATAACCTAACTATATGATTTTGTAGGGATGAACTTTCTTTAGCCATGTTATTTTGAGAAGACATGATTGCTTTGATTAGTATGCTTGAAATTTTACTATTTCTTTTATCAATATGAACTTTTATTTTGAATCATTTGGATCTAGACATTCATGCCACAATAAAGAAAATTACATTGAGAATTATGCTAGGTAGCATTCCACATCAAAAATTATGTTTTTATCATTTACCTACTCAAGGACGAGCAGGAATTAAGCTTGGGGATGCTTGATACGTCTCCAATGTATCTATAATTTTTGATTGTTCCATGCTATTATATTACCCCTTTTGGATGTTTATGGGCTTTATTTTACACATTTATATCATTTTTGGGACTAACCTACTAACCGGAGGCCTAGCCCGTATTGCTGTTTTTTTTTGCCTATTTCAGTATTTCAAAGAAAAGGAATATCAAACGGAGTCCAAACGGAATGAAACCTTCGGGAGCGTGATTTTTGGAACGAACATGATCCAGAGAACTTGGAGTGCAAGTCAAGAAGCTTGCGAGGCAGCCAGGAGACAGGAGGGTGCGCCCCCTATCTCCTGGGCCCCACAAGCGGCCACCGACATACTTCTTCCTCCTATATATACCTACGTACCCCGAAAACATCCAGGGAGCCAACGAAACACAATTTCCACCACTGTAACCTTCTGTATCCGCGAGACCCATCTTGGAGCCTTCGCCGGTGCTCCATCGGAGGGGGAATCGACCACGGAGGGCTTCTACATCAACACCATAGCCCCTCCGATGAGTTGTGAGTAGTTTACCACAGACCTTCGGGCCCATAGTTATTAGCTAGATGGCTTCTTCTCTCTTTTTGGATCTCAATACAATGTTCTCCCCCTCTCCTTTGGAGATCTATTCGATGTAAACTCTTTTTGCGGTGTGTTTGTCGAGATCCGATGAATTGTGGGTTTATGATCAAGTTTATCTATGAGAAATATTTGAATCTCCTCTGAATTCTTTTATGTATGATTGAGTTATCTTTGCAAGTCTCTTTGAATTATCAGTTTGGTTTGGCCTACTAGATTGATCTTTCTTGCCATGGGAGAAGTGCTTAGCTTTGGGTTCAATCTTGCAGTGTCCTTTCCCAGTGATAGGAGGGGCAGCAAGGCACGTATTGTATTGTTGCCATCGAGGATAAAAAGATGGGGTTTATATCATATTGCTCGAGTTTATCCCTCTACATCGTGTCATCTTTCTTAATGCGTTACTCTGTTCTTATGAACTTAATACTCTAGATGCAGGTAGGAGTC
>NW_021171460.1:0-1217 GCF_002162155.2 Triticum dicoccoides
TGGGCTAATGCAACTAAAGCCAGAAGGGTTTGAACAAATTTGAATCAAAGATTCAAATTTCAAATTCAAATATGGCCTTTTAAAGTGCTTTTCCTTGTTCTGCTTAAAACATCAATTTAACTTGTTTGATCATGCATGAAAATAGTACAGATGGATAGATTGGATTTTTCTGATCATTTTTCATATATAATTTGTCCAATTTGGAGTTACAGAATAAAAGTTATGAATTTTTGAAGTTTAAATAATATTCTGGAATTTCCTGATTTAATTTAAATCCAGAAAATCAATTACTGCGTCAGCCTGACGTCAGTGTGACGTCAGCAGGTCAACGGAACTGGTCCAGGTCAAACCTGACAGTGGGTCCCGCATGTCAGGGTGATTATTTTAACTAAAACTTAATTAAAACTAATCCTATTTAATTAACAGGGCTGGGCCCCACCTGTCATTGACTCAGGGGAGTCAACCAGGGCCCACCCGTGGTCAAAGTTAATGTCGGCTGCCGGCGTTTAGTCGCCGGCGAGCCCGACGCGGCGGCGGAAGTGGTTTTGGTCATTTCGGCCACCAGAGGGGCCGCGGAGACCACCGGAGTGGAGCTGAGGCCAACCCGCAGCTCTTGGCGGAGCCCGTTGGGGTCGGGGTGGCCGGAGTCGACGGCGGCGAGCTCGGCTGCGGCCGCCGGGGTTCGGTCGTGCACGGGAACGGCGCTGGAGCTCGAAGTCGAGCAAAGCGAGGCGCTAGGGATGCTCTACGGGGTCTTGCGAACTCGTTGGACTCGCCGGGGTGACCAAATGGTCACCGGAGCTGCGTCGACGGCGAGCTCGGCGACGGCGGAGGTTCGGCCGTGGTGGGGAGGTGGCTACGGTGAGGGAACGAGGGGAAGGAGAGGGGGAAACGGTGGCGTAGCTCACCGCGGTTGCAGTGGGCGTCGAAGCGGGCTCGGGGACGCACCGGAGACGACGAATTCGACGGCGACGATGATCGGAGCCCGAAGAGGGGAACGGCGACGTGGCAGCGATGCAGGGCTTCCGGGGAGCTGTGGAGCGGTGGGGAGGAAGAGGGAGTCGAGGCGGAGCTCCTGAGCTAGTCGGGGGAGCGAGGGGTGGCCGGAGATGGCTGCTATGGCGAACGGCGGCGACGGTGGTGTTCGGCCGTGTGAGAGAGAGAGCGAGGGAGAGGAGGGGAGAGCCGGGGGAGAGTGAGAGAGAGCAGGGGGGATC
>NW_021171461.1:0-1065 GCF_002162155.2 Triticum dicoccoides
ATCCTAATTCCTTATCCCCCGGTAGAAGAATGGACTGACTCAGATCAGAATGTCATAAGATAAAGGAGTAAAAAGAGCCTTACGTTCCATCCCACAAACAATTCCCCTACATATAACTAAAGAATTTCTAGACTCAACATCGACCAGTTTGGCTTGGAGAACCTACAGGCAGCCTGGCTCTGATACCAACGCTGTCAGGACCCCGACTCGATGTCACATCGATCTAGCCGGTAACACCTCATATCACCTTGCGGCCTCACGCACGGTATCCCCACGGGTGTCGTCTTACCTTTGCCCGGGACCGTTTGCGCATTTTGGCTCACGTATATGATAGTGTCGCTAGCATCCATATGATAAAGAGCCCGGGCTGACATGACTAGTCGTAAACCCAAAGTGGCACAGACTTACAGGGACAGGCATTCATGACCCAGCTTCGAACGTGTCGGTCATCAGCAAGTGGGTCCGGGCTGTAGCACTGGGCTAGCAGGACTCCGATAAACCGGGCTGTAGCGGGCTAACAGGACTCCGGTACTCAAAGCGTGACATTTCCCCGAAGGGACAGACACAGGAACGAAGAAGGACACATGCCGGCCAGCCTAAGTGTTCCAGAGCAGTAGCAAGCTACCATGGCTCAGAGGTAACACTAGGAGACATTTCCCGGTAAGAGAGGCTACTAAAGATAAACAACTAGATAGTCAGATCCCACACATACCAAGCATTTCAATCATACACACAATATGCTCGATATGTGCAAATACAACGAAGCATCACAACATGACTCTATGACACAAGTACTTTATTTAAGGCTCATAGAGCCATACATGACATACACAAAGGTACGGGTCTCACGACCCAACATACAAGTCATACAGTCATACAAACCAGCAGCGGAAGTAACTTGTCTGAGTACAGACAACTAGTAAAATAAAAGAGGCTTGGGAAGCCTAGCTATACTACAAGGTCCTTCACAAGCTCAGGGTCACCACCTGGGTCTTTCAGCCTACTCGTTGATGTCAACGTCTACATAGAACCCATCAGAAGGGGTTGCAGCGTCTTCTGTAAAAA
>NW_021171462.1:0-1033 GCF_002162155.2 Triticum dicoccoides
TCCTTAACTGGACTCCACCTGAATCAGTCAAGCAAGTTCGGAGTTTTCTAGGCTTAGCGAGCTATTGTCGTCGCTTTGTCGAGAACTTCTCCAAGGTTGCTAAACCTCTAACCGAGCTCCTCAAGAAAGATAAAAAGTTCGAATGGACTCCACAATGTGAGCACAGCTTTCAGGAACTGAAAAGACGCCTGACTTCTGCTCCCGTACTGGTACCGCCAGACTTCTCTAAGGACTTTGTTATCTACTGCGACGCCTCGCGACAAGGACTAGGTTGCATTCTCATGCAAGATCGACACGTAATTGCCTACGCTTCACGGCAATTGCACCCACATGAGGAGAATTATCCTACTCATGATCTAGAGCTTGCAGCCGTAGTCTATGCACTTAAGACCTGGCGACATTACCTCCTCGGTAATCGTTGCGAAATATTCACTGATCATCAAAGTCTGAAGTACATCTTCACCCAACCGGATTTGAATCTCAGGCAGAGACGTTGGGTTGAATTGATCACAGACTTCGACTTAGGAATAACCTACACCCCAGGGAAAGCCAACGTCATGGCTGATGCGCTAAGTCGTAAATCTTATTGTAACAATCTGATGTTACAACAAAGTCAACCGCTTCTCCATGAGGAATTTCGGAAGCTTAACCTTCACATTGTTCCTCAAGGATTTCTCTCCACTTTGGTGGCGAAACCTACTCTTACGGATCAAATCATTGCTGCCCAGAAGCGAGATAAGGGAATAGCTAAGATCAAGGAGAACATTGCTAGCGGAGGTGCTAGTTGTTTCTCCACAAATGATCATGGTGTTGTGTACTTTGAGAACCGTCTAGTGGTTCCCAAGAACCAGCATCTACGGCAGTTGATCCTTAAGGAGGCTCATGAATCTCCTCTCACTATTCATCCCGGTAGTACTAAGATGTATCAGGACCTACGCCAGAGGTTCTGGTGGACTAGGATGAAGAGAGAAATTGCTCAGTATATTGCTAATTGCGACGTCTGTCGTCGTGTAAAAGCAGAGCATCAACGGCC
>NW_021171463.1:0-4417 GCF_002162155.2 Triticum dicoccoides
GAAAGTGTCCCTTATGTATTCCTCCGGGGTTACGGTTTCAATAACATTGGTTTCAACATTTATGGGATTACCTGAGATATAATGTTTGATTCTTTGACTGTTCACCACCTTCGGATTTGTGCCTTCGAAGTTGTTGATTTTTATGGCACCGGAACGATAGACCTCCTCGATAACGTAAGGACCTTCCCATTTAGAGAGAAGTTTTCCTCCAAAAAATCTTAAATGAGAGTTGTATAACAATACATAATCACCTACATTAAACTCACGCTTTTGTATCCTTTTATCATGCCATCTTTTAACTTTTTCTTTAAACAACTTGGCATTTTCGTAGGCTTGGGTTCTCCATTCATCGAGTGAGCTAATATCAAATAACCTCTTCTCACCGGCAAGTTTAAAATCATAATTGAGCTCTTTAATAGCCTAATATGCCTTGTGTTCTAGTTCGAGAGGTAAGTGACATATTTTTCCATAAACCATTTTATACGGAGACATACCCATAGGATTTTTATATGCAGTTCTATAGGCCCATAATGCATCATCAAGTTTCTTGGACCAATTCTTTCTAGACCTATTGACAGTCTTTTGCAAAATTAATTTGAGCTCTCTATTACTCAATTCTACTTGACCACTAGACTAAGGGTGATAAGGGGATGCAATTCTATGATTAACATCATACTTAGCAAGCATTTTACGGAAAGCACCATGAATAAAATGTGAAACACCATCAGTCATTAAATATCTAGGGACTCCAAATCTTGGAAAAATAACTTCTTTAAGCATTTTAATAGAAGTGTTATGATCAGAACTACTAGTTGGAATAGCTTCTACCCACTTAGTAACGTAATCAACAACAACTAAAATATGTGTATATCCATTAGAGGCAGGAAAAGGTCCCATATAGTCAAAGCCCCAAACATCAAATGGTTCAATAACAAGTGAATAGTTCATAGGCATTTCTTGACGTCTACTAATATTACCAATT
Organism: Triticum dicoccoides; assembly: GCF_002162155.2. Classification (NCBI taxonomy): domain Eukaryota; kingdom Viridiplantae; phylum Streptophyta; class Magnoliopsida; order Poales; family Poaceae; genus Triticum; species Triticum dicoccoides. The sequence goes on from NW_021171463.1 coordinate 983, forward strand.
CTTTGACATTCATCACAAGATAATACAAACTTACGGGCATCTTTGAAGAGAGTAGGCCAATAAAAACCAGATTGCAATACCTTATGTGTAGTTCTATCTCCAGCATGGTGTCCTCCATAAGCTTCAAAGTGACACTTGCGTAGGATCTGTTCATGTTCATGCTCAGGTACACAACGTCTAATAACACCATCTACTCCTTTATAAAGATGTGGGTCATCCCAAAAGTAATGTCTCAAATCATAGAAGAACTTTTTCCTTTGTTGGTATGTGAAACTAGGTGGTATGAATTTGGCAACAATGTAATTAGCATAATTAGCATACCATTGAGCAGTATGAGAAGCATTTATGACATTTAATTGCTCATCAGGAAAGCTATCATCAATAGGTAGTGGGTCATCAAGCACATTTTCTAACCTAGACAAGTTGTCTGCAACGGGGTTCTCAGCTCCCTTTTTATCAACAATATGTATATCAAATTCTTGTAGCAAGAGAACCCATCTAATAAGTCTAGGTTTAGCATCTTTCTTTTCCATAAGATATTTAATAGAAGCATCATCAATGTGAATAGTTACTTTAGAATCAACAATATAAGGCCTCAACTTATCACAAGCAAATACAACTGCTAAGAATTCTTTTTCAGTAGTAGCATAATTTCTTTGAGCATTGTCTAGGGTTTTACTAGCATATTGAATAACGTTTAATTTCTTATCAACTCTTTGCCCTAGAACAGCACCTACAACATAATCACTAGCATCACACATAATTTCAAAGGGTAAACTCCAATCAGGTGGCTGAACAATAGGTGCAGAGATCAATGCTTTCTTAAGTATTTCAAATGCCTCTACATAATCATCATCAAAGACAAATTGTATATCTTTTTGTAATAAATTAGTCAGAGGCCGAGAAATTTTTGAGATGTCCTTAATGAACCTCCTATAAAATCCTACGTGACCAAGTAAACTTCTTGTACCTTTGATGTCCTTGGGGCATGGCATCTTTTCAATAGCATCAACCTTGGCTTTATCAACTTCAATACCTCTTTCAGGAACTTTATGCCCCAAGACAATACCTTCATTAACCATAAAATGGCACTTTTCCCAATTTAAGACAAGATTAGTTTCTTCACATCTCTGCAAAACTCGATCAAGGTTGCTCAAGCAATCATGAAAAGAAGATCCATAGACGGAGAAATTGACCATGAAAACCTCACAAATCTTTTCACAAAAGTCAGAGAATATAGCCATCATGCATCTTTGAAAGGTAGCAGGTGCATTACATAGACCAAAAGGCATACGTCTATAAGCAAAAGTACCAAAAGGGCAAGTAAAAGTAGTCTTTGATTGATCCTTGGCTGACACAGGTATTTGAGAGAAACCAGAATAACCATCTAGAAAGCAAAAATGTGTATGTTTGGATAATCTTTCTAGCATTTGATCGATAAAAGGTAAGGGGTAATGATCCTTTTTAGTGGCCTTATTTAATTTGCAGAAATCAATTACCATCCTATAACCTGTAATAATTCTTTGAGGAATCAATTCATCTTTATCATTAGGAACGACAATAATACCTCCCTTCTTAGGGACACAATGGACAGGACTTACCCATTGACTATCAGCAACGGGATAGATTATACCTGCCTCAAGGAGCTTTAGTATTTCCTTTCTTACCACTTCTTTCATTTTAGGATTCAGCCGTCGTTGATGATCACGAACTGGTTTAGAATCTTCTTCCAAATTTATTTTATGTTGACATAGAGTGGGACTAATGCCCTTAAGATCATCAAGAGTATACCCAATAGCAGCACGGTGCTTCTTCAGAGTTTTCAATAATCTCTCTTCCTCATGCTCTGAAAGGTTAGCACTAATAATAACAGGATATATCTTTTTCTCAACAAGATAAGCATATTTAAGAGTATTAGGCAACGGTTTAAGCTCAAACACGGGATCACCCTTGGGTGGAGGAGGATCCCCTAGGATTTCAACATGCAAATTGTGTTTCAGAATAGGTTCCTGTTTAAAGAATACTTCATCTATTTCCCTTCTTTCATTCATAAACATATCATTTTCATGGTCTAGCAAATATTGTTCTAAAGGATCACTAGGAGGTACGGCAATAGAAGCAAGACCAATAATTTCATCCTTACTAGGTAATTCTTCTTCACGGTGTTGTCTACTAAATTTATAGAAATTAAATTCATGAGACATATCATCTAAACCGATAGTAACAACATCTTTTTTGCAATCTATCTTAGCATTAACAATGTTTAAGAAGGGTCTACCAAATATAATGGGACAAAAGCTATCTTGTGGGGAACCAAGAACAAGAAAATCAGCAGGATATTTAGTTTTCCCACACAAGACTTCAACATCTCTAACAATTCCCATTGGTGAAATAGTATCTCTATTGGCAAGTTTAATTGTGACATCAATATCTTCTATCTCAGCAGGTGCAATAGCATGCATAATTTCTTTGTATAAGTCGTAAGGTATTGCACTAGCACTAGCACCCATATCACATAAGCCATGATAACAATGACCTCCTATTTTAACAGAAATAACAGGCATGCCTACCATAGGTCTGTTTTTATCTTTAACACAAGGTTTAGCAATTCTAGCAGTCTCATCAAGGAAATGAATAACATGCCCATCAATATTATCAGACAAGAGATCTTTAACAATAGCAATATCAGGTTCAACTTTAATTTGCTCAGGAGGTGTATAAGTTTTAATATTTCTTTTACGAACCACAGTTGAAACTTTAGCATGATCCTTTATCCTAACAGGGAAAGGTGGTTTCTCAACATAAGAAGTAGGAACAATAGGATCATCATAAGTGATAGTCTTTTCTTCAACTTTAATAGGTGCAGCTACTTTTACTTCTATGGGAGGATGATATTTAAACCACTTCTCCTTGGGGAGATCAACATAAGTAGCAAAAGATTCACAGAAAGAAGCTACTATCTCAGAGTCAAGTCCATATTCAGTGCTAAATTTACGGAAAACACTGGTATCCATAAAAGATATAACACAATCAAACTTAGGTGTCATACCTGACTCCTTACCTTTGTCTAGGTCCCAATCTTCAGAGTTGCGTTTAATTCTTTCCAATAAATCCCATTTGAATTCAATAGTCTTCGTCATAAAAGAGCTAGCACAAGAAGTATTGAGCATGGTGCGATTGTTATCAGAAAGCCGAGCATATAAATTTTGAATAATCATCTCTCTTGAGAGCTCATGATTGGGGCATGAATATAACATTGACTTAAGCCTCCCCCAAGCTTGAGCGATGCTTTCTCCTTCACGAGGCCAAAAATTATATATATAATTGCGATCACGATGAACAAGATGCATAGGATAAAACTTCTGATGAAATTCCAATTTCAATCGTTTGTAGTTCCATGACCCCGTATCATCACATAGCCTATACCATGTCAAT
>NW_021171464.1:0-12610 GCF_002162155.2 Triticum dicoccoides
GAAAGTGTCCCTTATGTATTCCTCCGGGGTTACGGTTTCAATAACATTGGTTTCAACATTTATGGGATTACCTGAGATATAATGTTTGATTCTTTGACTGTTCACCACCTTCGGATTTGTGCCTTCGAAGTTGTTGATTTTTATGGCACCGGAACGATAGACCTCCTCGATAACGTAAGGACCTTCCCATTTAGAGAGAAGTTTTCCTCCAAAAAATCTTAAATGAGAGTTGTATAACAATACATAATCACCTACATTAAACTCACGCTTTTGTATCCTTTTATCATGCCATCTTTTAACTTTTTCTTTAAACAACTTGGCATTTTCGTAGGCTTGGGTTCTCCATTCATCGAGTGAGCTAATATCAAATAACCTCTTCTCACCGGCAAGTTTAAAATCATAATTGAGCTCTTTAATAGCCTAATATGCCTTGTGTTCTAGTTCGAGAGGTAAGTGACATGTTTTTCCATAAACCATTTTATACGGAGACATACCCATAGGATTTTTATATGCAGTTCTATAGGCCCATAATGCATCATCAAGTTTCTTGGACCAATTCTTTCTAGACCTATTGACAGTCTTTTGCAAAATTAATTTGAGCTCTCTATTACTCAATTCTACTTGACCACTAGACTAAGGGTGATAAGGGGATGCAATTCTATGATTAACATCATACTTAGCAAGCATTTTACGGAAAGCACCATGAATAAAATGTGAAATACCATCAGTCATTAAATATCTAGGGACTCCAAATCTTGGAAAAATAACTTCTTTAAGCATTTTAATAGAAGTGTTATGATCAGAACTACTAGTTGGAATAGCTTCTACCCACTTAGTAACGTAATCAACAGCAACTAAAATATGTGTATATCCATTAGAGGCAGGAAAAGGTCCCATATAGTCAAAGCCCCAAACATCAAATGGTTCAATAACAAGTGAATAGTTCATAGGCATTTCTTGACGTCTACTAATATTACCAATTCTTTGACATTCATCACAAGATAATACAAACTTACGGGCATCTTTGAAGAGAGTAGGCCAATAAAAACCAGATTGCAATACCTTATGTGTAGTTCTATCTCCAGCATGGTGTCCTCCATAAGCTTCAAAGTGACACTTGCGTAGGATCTGTTCATGTTCATGCTCAGGTACACAACGTCTAATAACACCATCTACTCCTTTATAAAGATGTGGGTCATCCCAAAAGTAATGTCTCAAATCATAGAAGAACTTTTTCCTTTGTTGGTATGTGAAACTAGGTGGTATGAATTTGGCAACAATGTAATTAGCATAATTAGCATACCATTGAGCAGTATGAGAAGCATTTATGACATTTAATTGCTCATCAGGAAAGCTATCATCAATAGGTAGTGGGTCATCAAGCACATTTTCTAACCTAGACAAGTTGTCTGCAACGGGGTTCTCAGCTCCCTTTTTATCAACAATATGTATATCAAATTCTTGTAGCAAGAGAACCCATCTAATAAGTCTAGGTTTAGCATCTTTCTTTTCCATAAGATATTTAATAGAAGCATCATCAATGTGAATAGTTACTTTAGAATCAACAATATAAGGCCTCAACTTATCACAAGCAAATACAACTGCTAAGAATTCTTTTTCAGTAGTAGCATAATTTCTTTGAGCATTGTCTAGGGTTTTACTAGCATATTGAATAACGTTTAATTTCTTATCAACTCTTTGCCCTAGAACAGCACCTACAACATAATCACTAGCATCACACATAATTTCAAAGGGTAAACTCCAATCAGGTGGCTGAACAATAGGTGCAGAGATCAATGCTTTCTTAAGTATTTCAAATGCCTCTACATAATCATCATCAAAGACAAATTGTATATCTTTTTGTAATAAATTAGTCAGAGGCCGAGAAATTTTTGAGATGTCCTTAATGAACCTCCTATAAAATCCTACGTGACCAAGTAAACTTCTTGTACCTTTGATGTCCTTGGGGCATGGCATCTTTTCAATAGCATCAACCTTGGCTTTATCAACTTCAATACCTCTTTCAGGAACTTTATGCCCCAAGACAATACCTTCATTAACCATAAAATGGCACTTTTCCCAATTTAAGACAAGATTAGTTTCTTCACATCTCTGCAAAACTCGATCAAGGTTGCTCAAGCAATCATGAAAAGAAGATCCATAGACGGAGAAATTGACCATGAAAACCTCACAAATCTTTTCACAAAAGTCAGAGAATATAGCCATCATGCATCTTTGAAAGGTAGCAGGTGCATTACATAGACCAAAAGGCATACGTCTATAAGCAAAAGTACCAAAAGGGCAAGTAAAAGTAGTCTTTGATTGATCCTTGGCTGACACAGGTATTTGAGAGAAACCAGAATAACCATCTAGAAAGCAAAAATGTGTATGTTTGGATAATCTTTCTAGCATTTGATCGATAAAAGGTAAGGGGTAATGATCCTTTTTAGTGGCCTTATTTAATTTGCAGAAATCAATTACCATCCTATAACCTGTAATAATTCTTTGAGGAATCAATTCATCTTTATCATTAGGAACGACAATAATACCTCCCTTCTTAGGGACACAATGGACAGGACTTACCCATTGACTATCAGCAACGGGATAGATTATACCTGCCTCAAGGAGCTTTAGTATTTCCTTTCTTACCACTTCTTTCATTTTAGGATTCAGCCGTCGTTGATGATCACGAACTGGTTTAGAATCTTCTTCCAAATTTATTTTATGTTGACATAGAGTGGGACTAATGCCCTTAAGATCATCAAGAGTATACCCAATAGCAGCACGGTGCTTCTTCAGAGTTTTCAATAATCTCTCTTCCTCATGCTCTGAAAGGTTAGCACTAATAATAACAGGATATATCTTTTTCTCAACAAGATAAGCATATTTAAGAGTATTAGGCAACGGTTTAAGCTCAAACACGGGATCACCCTTGGGTGGAGGAGGATCCCCTAGGATTTCAACATGCAAATTGTGTTTCAGAATAGGTTCCTGTTTAAAGAATACTTCATCTATTTCCCTTCTTTCATTCATAAACATATCATTTTCATGGTCTAGCAAATATTGTTCTAAAGGATCACTAGGAGGTACGGCAATAGAAGCAAGACCAATAATTTCATCCTTACTAGGTAATTCTTCTTCACGGTGTTGTCTACTAAATTTATAGAAATTAAATTCATGAGACATATCATCTAAACCGATAGTAACAACATCTTTTTTGCAATCTATCTTAGCATTAACAATGTTTAAGAAGGGTCTACCAAATATAATGGGACAAAAGCTATCTTGTGGGGAACCAAGAACAAGAAAATCAGCAGGATATTTAGTTTTCCCACACAAGACTTCAACATCTCTAACAATTCCCATTGGTGAAATAGTATCTCTATTGGCAAGTTTAATTGTGACATCAATATCTTCTATCTCAGCAGGTGCAATAGCATGCATAATTTCTTTGTATAAGTCGTAAGGTATTGCACTAGCACTAGCACCCATATCACATAAGCCATGATAACAATGACCTCCTATTTTAACAGAAATAACAGGCATGCCTACCATAGGTCTGTTTTTATCTTTAACACAAGGTTTAGCAATTCTAGCAGTCTCATCAAGGAAATGAATAACATGCCCATCAATATTATCAGACAAGAGATCTTTAACAATAGCAATATCAGGTTCAACTTTAATTTGCTCAGGAGGTGTATAAGTTTTAATATTTCTTTTACGAACCACAGTTGAAACTTTAGCATGATCCTTTATCCTAACAGGGAAAGGTGGTTTCTCAACATAAGAAGTAGGAACAATAGGATCATCATAAGTGATAGTCTTTTCTTCAACTTTAATAGGTGCAGCTACTTTTACTTCTATGGGAGGATGATATTTAAACCACTTCTCCTTGGGGAGATCAACATAAGTAGCAAAAGATTCACAGAAAGAAGCTACTATCTCAGAGTCAAGTCCATATTCAGTGCTAAATTTACGGAAAACACTGGTATCCATAAAAGATATAACACAATCAAACTTAGGTGTCATACCTGACTCCTTACCTTTGTCTAGGTCCCAATCTTCAGAGTTGCGTTTAATTCTTTCCAATAAATCCCATTTGAATTCAATAGTCTTCGTCATAAAAGAGCTAGCACAAGAAGTATTGAGCATGGTGCGATTGTTATCAGAAAGCCGAGCATATAAATTTTGAATAATCATCTCTCTTGAGAGCTCATGATTGGGGCATGAATATAACATTGACTTAAGCCTCCCCCAAGCTTGAGCGATGCTTTCTCCTTCACGAGGCCAAAAATTATATATATAATTGCGATCACGATGAACAAGATGCATAGGATAAAACTTCTGATGAAATTCCAATTTCAATCGTTTGTAGTTCCATGACCCCGTATCATCACATAGCCTATACCATGTCAATACATCTTCCTTCAAAGATAAATGGAAGACCTTCTTCTTAATAACATCTCTGGGTACACCTGCAAGCTTAAATAATCCACAAACTTCATCCACATATATTAGGTGCTCATCAGGATGCATTGTTCCATCTCCTGCAAAAGGATTAGCTAGCAGTTTTTCTATCATACCCGAAGGAATTTCAAAGCAGACATTTTCATTTTCATTTTCATTTTCAGTAGGTTCAGTAGGTTGAGGAGCAACCCTTTGCTCTACTGGTCGGGGTGAAGATACCCCGAACAACCCCCTTAGAGGATTACTTTCCATAGTAACAAGTGACAGTAAATTTCAGCACACTATATAAATTTTTCCTTACCAAATTCCACCTACCAAAGGCGCTTCACTCCCCGGCAATGGTGCCCGAAAAGAGTCTTGATGACCCACAAGTATAGGGGATCTACCGTAGTCCTTTCGATAAGTAAGAGTGTCGAACCCAACGAGGAGCAGAAGGAAATGATAAGCGGTTTCCAGCAAGGTATTCTCTGCAAGTACTGAAATAAGTGGTAAAAGATAGTTTTGTGATAGGATAATTTGTAACAAGCAACAAGTAACAAAAGTAAATAAAGTGCAGCAAGGTGGCCCAATCCTTTTTGTAGCAAAGGACAAGCTTGGACAAACTCTTATATAGAGAAAATTCTCCCGAGGACACGTGGGAATATCGTCAAGCTAGTTTTCATCACATTCATATGATTCGCGTTCGGTACTTTGATAATTTGGTATGTGGGTGGACCGGTGCTTGGGTACTGTCCTTACTTGTACAAGCATCCCACTTATGATTAACCTCTATTGCAAGCATCCGCAACTACAACAAAAGTAGTAAGGTAAACCTAACCATAGCATGAAACATATGGATCCAAATCAGCCCCTTACGAAGCAACGCATAAACTAGGGTTTAAGCTTCTGTCACTCTAGCAACCCATCATCTACTTATTACTTTCCAATGCCTTCCTATAGGCCCAAATAATGGTGAAGTGTTATGTAGTCGGCGTTCACATAACACCACTAGAGGAGAGACAACATACATCTCATCAAAATATCGAACGAATACAAAATTCACATGACTACTAATAGCAAGACTTCTCCCATGTCCTCAGGAACAAACGTAACTACTCACAAAGCATAATCATGTTCATAATCAGAGGGGTATTAATATGCATATAGGATCTGAACATATGATCTTCCACCAAATAAACCAACTAGCATCAACTACAAGGAGTAATTAACACTACTAGCAACCTACTAGTACCAATCTCGGACTTGGAGACAAGAATTGGATACAAGAGATGAACTAGGGTTTTGAGAGGAGATGGTGCTGGTGAAGATGTTGATGGAGATTGCCCTCTCCCGATGAGAGGAGCGTTGGTGATGACGATGGTGATGATTTCCCCCTCCCGGAGGGAAGTTTCCCCGGCAGAACAGCTCTGCCGGAGCCCTAGATTGGTTCCACCAAGGTTCCGCCTCGTGGCGGCGGAGTTTCGTCCGAGGAGATTGCTTCTGATTTTTTCCTCATCGAAAGACTCCATATATCATAAGATGGCCACTGGAGGGCCACCAGGGGCCCACGAGGTAGGGGCACACCCAGGGGGGTAGGGCGCGCCCCCACCCTCGTGGGCAGGGTGTGGCCCCCTGGTGAACTTCTTGCGCTCAGTATTTTTATATATTCTGAGATTGACTTCCGTGAAGTTTCAGGACTTTTGGCACTGTGCAGAATAGGTCTCTAATATTTGCTCCTTTTCCATCTCAGAATCCCAGCTGTCGGCATTCTCCCTCTTTATGTAAACCTTGTAAAATAAGAGAGAATAGGCATAAGTATTGTGACATAATGTGTAATAACAGCCCATAATGCAATAAATATCGATATAAAAGCATGATGCAAAATGGACGTATCACCGCTCCAAGACACGCTACAGCAAAGACAGCAACACCGGCACAAGAGAAGATAACACTTCAGAAGGCGCCGAAGACAACAAAGACCCCATTGATAAAACTGCCGAACAGGATGAATGGGAGGATGGGCAAATTAGACCTGGTAAACAGGCCAGGCATGAATACTCGGAGGACAGTAATTATCTTCTGCTCTCCGAGGATGAGGCGAGCCTCGGCACTGAGGATTTTATCGTGCCTGAGGAACCTCTTGAGCAGGAGCGCTTCAAGCGCCAGCTAATAGTCACTGCAAGGAGCCTAAAAAAGAAGCAACAACAGCTTCAAGCTGACCAAGATCTGCTCAATGATAAATGGACCGATGTCCTAGCAGCCGAAGAATACGGCCTTAAGCACCCAGCCAAAAGCTACCCAAAGCGCAAATTGCTACCTTAGTTCGACGAGGAGGCGCCGAAGCACATACCCCCATCACGCAATGCGGCTGACCGAACACCACGTGGTCGGGATAAAACGGCAACTCAAGCCGAACACCAGCCCACCCCACCTCATTGCAAAGGCAGAGGTACAACATCTCTCGATCATACAAATGACCTTAGGCAGGACCTGAACAATAGAGCAGGACATACCAGATTGATCTACGGATCGCGAGGACGTGCCTCGACACATGATGACGGCCATCTATTTGGACGTGACAGACCTAGTCATGCGCAGGCCGAAAGTCGTAGACGGACTCCATCAGAGCTACATCGTGATGCGGCCTGATATAGAGGCGCCGCACACCCTCTTTGATTCACTGACGAAGTCATGGAACATGAGTTCCCAGAAGGGTTCAAACCCGTAAATATGGAATCATACGATGGAACCACAGACCCTGCGATATGGATCGAAGACTTCATTCCCCATATTCATATGGCCCGCGGCGATGACCTTCACGCCATTAAATACCTCCCCCTAAAACTCAAAGGGCCAGCCCGACACTGCTGAACAGCCTGCCCCAAAATTCCATCGGGAGCTGGGAGGACTTGGAAAAAGCCTTCCTTGACAACTTCCAAGGCACATATGTTCGACCTCCAGACGCGGATGACTTAAGCCATATAGTTCAACAGCCCAGAGAGTCTGCTAGAAAATTCTGGACTAGGTTCTTAACTAAAAAGAACAAGATTGTCGACTATCCGGATGCCGAAGCCCTAGCGGCCTTCAAACACAGCATCCGCGACGAATGGCTCGCTCGCCACCTCGGCCAAGAGAAGCCAAAGTCCATGGCATCCCTCACGGCACTCATGACCCGCTTTTGTGCGGGCGAGGATAGTTGGCTGGCCCGTAGCAAAAACAATACAAACGACGCCGGCACCCCTAAGGCCAAAACTAGCAACGACAAGTCTCGATGCAACAGATACAAGCGTCGAAACAATAATGACAGCACCGATAACACGGCGGTCAATGCCGGATTCAGTGGATCTAAGCTCGGTCAGCGGAAGAAGCCATTCAAAAAGAACAATTTGGGCTCATCTAGCTTGGACCGCATACTCGATCGTCCGTGCCAGATTCATGGCACCCCAGACAAACCACCCAATCATACCAACAGAGATTGTTGGGTTTTTAAATAGGCCGGCAAGTTAAACGCCAAAAGCAAGGAGCAGGGATCGCAAAGCGAAGACGACGACGAAGAGCCCCTACTACCGAACACAGGGGGACAGAAGAAGTTTACCCCTCAGGTCAAAACGGTGAACATGATATATGCTACCCACATCCCCAAGAGGGAGCGCAAGCGCGCTCTCAGGGACGTCTACGCGATAGAGCCAGTCGCCCCAAAATTTAATCCATGGTCGTCATGCCCGATCACTTTCGATCGCCAGGATCATCCGACCAGTATCCGTCACGGCGGTTCAGCTGCAATGTACTTGGACCCAATAATCGACGGGTTCCACCTAATGCGAGTCCTGATGGACGGTGGCAGCAGCCTCAACTTGCTTTATCAGTATACGGTGCGCAAAATGGGCATCAATCCATCACGGATCAAGCCCACAAAAACTACCTTTAAAGGAGTCATACCAGGCATAGAGGCCCGCTGTACGGGCTCAATCACACTGGTGGTTATCTCCGGATCTCCGGGAAATTTCCGAAGTGAGGAGTTAATCTTCGATATCGTCCCCTTTCACAGTGGCTACCATGCACTGCTCGGACGAACCGCATTTGCTCGATTCAATGCGGTGCCACACTACGCTTATCTTAAGCTCAAGATGCCCAGACCACGAGGCGTCATAATAGTTAATGGAAACACGGAACGCTCCCTCCGTACTGAGAAGCACACCACTGCCTTAGCGGCAGAAGTACAGAGCGACCTTTTTAAGCAGAACCTTAATTCAGCGGCCAATTCCCTAGACACTGTCAAGAGAGTCCGGACCATTCTGCAGTAGGACAGCTCGGCTCGTCAAGAGCTCCACTAGCAATTCGGCCTCCGTCCTAGTCCTGACCAAGTGGCGGCAATTGTACCGCGTGTACATAACTACGCACTAAAAATACCATGGGCACGAATGGAGGCATAACCAGCTTGTGATCTGCAATACGGCTCGACCGCCTCAGACACACACACTTTCACTGTTTCCTTTTTCCCTTTTTTCAGGTTTCTTTTTCACAGGCCTTTCCCGACGGCTCGACCATCGATTCTTTTCCAAGGATAAAAACACCAAGACGACAAGAAGCATGGACATACTGGGGAATTTTTAGGTTGTTTCTTTAATGATCCCTTTACATGTTTTCAGGACCCACACACAACTCTCCCTTGGTTAAGACATAGTACATAGCCTTCTGCTTTTTGCACTACTTGTATAAATGTGCTTCAACGCACTAATGAAATTATAATGGAAATAGTTTGCGACCAAAATTTTACGGCTCTAGCTTACTACCTTTTCTCCTTTTTTCTTTTTGATAACTTTATCAAATAGCACCCGTACACTCTGGTACGTTTCAATTTTCCAGGGGCTTCATAGCACCCCACAACACGGCAACAAAAGTCCGAACACTTCTGCAGTATAGTTCAGCACCCCGAATTTAGCACTATATGCATTGGCTCCAAATCATGTCTTTGGTCAATAGTTGGGTTGCCCGGCTCCTGTGCTTACTACCTTACGTTTCGCTGTATTAGCTAGGGTAGTAAAGGGAGAACTACTGTGATTGTGCCCTGGTTTACCCGGATGAGCACCTCAGTAGAGAAAGCCGAAAACTGACTGTCATGATGCGGCGAGAGCCGGTCAGCTCTTCGGAGGTCTCAAATCCTTAGAGATTTTTTCTGCATCACGAGAGGGATTGGTACTTACCCGATAAGTGTTTACAGCATCCTAGTTTGGATACTAGGGGCTGCGCCTATATTTCTATTGTCAAACTCCTATGGCTAAGTGAGGGTGCTAACGCCGCATAGTCCGATTGCCTAGTTCATCGCGCTAAACACCTCCTTCAAGGACCAAACAATTGGATAAAGAGTGTTTAGATTACATCCCGAACACCCCCGTATTTCCTACGTGGGGGCAGAAGCCGACGACTGGCCAACTCTCAGATTTCACATAACACGGCCGCACAGGGGGAGAAATTCTTTAAATAGCAAAACATTATATTACATAACTATTTTGTTTCATAATACAAGGCAAAGACAACATGAATGTATTCATTCGAAAATAACATCTTGCGCACATTGCGTTGCTACAATGCGAGACCCCTCCAGGACATCTGCAAAATACCGCTCGGGCATGCAGTGCTCCTTGCCCTCTGGCGGCCCCTCGGTCGTCAGCTTGACAACGTCCATCTTCGCCCACCACACCTTGACGCGGGCGAAGGCCATGCGCGCACCTTCAATGCAGGCCGATCACTTGATGATGTCTAGCCGAGGACAGGCGTTCACCAGCCGCTTCACGAGCCCGAAGTAGCTGCCGGGCATAGCTTTGATAGGCCACAGCTGGATTATCAAATCCTTCATGGCCAGTTCGGCCACCCTATGCAGCTCGACCAGCTGTTTCAGCTGATCGGTGAAGGGCACTAGATGCTCTGGGGCAAGGTATTGCGACCAGAACAGTTTCTCCATTGAGCTCCCTTCTTCGGCTCAGAAGAACTCCACAGCATTGGACACACTGCGTGGCAGATCTGCAAACGCCCCTGGAGAACTCCGAATCCAGGTTAGGAAGAAATACTTCTTCTTCACATACTTGCTTTGCATACTAAACGCCTTACCCGCCGCGATCTTCTTGGCCTCCCGGATCTCCTGGAGGGCACCCTGGGCCTCAACCCGGGCCGCTTCCGTGCTTTGACGAGCCTTTGCGAGTTCGGCCTCTCGAGCCGAAACATCGCCCTCCAAGGTCTCATACTTCTTCACAGCGTCCTGGAGCTCTTGCTGGACCTCGTTCAGCCGGGCCTTAAGCTTCTTACGAACGGCCTGCTCCTTGACAGCTCTCCCCTCGGCCTCGGCCAGGGCCTTTTTAAGGGCCTCGACCTTGGTCGTCGCTCCTACACATATCATGACACTATGGTCAATATACGTCATTTCTTCTTTTAGAATATATAGCGAGTCATTACATACCTTGTTGGTCTTCCAGTTGCTTCCTCGCTTGGTCGAGCTCCTCCTCGGCCCGCTCCAGTCTCTGCTTCAGTCCGGAGACTTCGGCAGTATCTGAGGTTGCGACCAGCAACGACGCCTGCTTATTCACATCAGACACATTTTAGTTAGTTTCTTGCGAAGTTTAATTGATCCCCTATCCATCTTTTCTTTCCGAACACCGGACAGTATCTCAGGGGCTATTGTCTATATTGGGATTTTCCCTATTACACCGCTTACCTCAAAACCTGTCAGCAGGCCGCTGCAGGCTTCGGTCAGTCCGCTCTTGATGAACTGAACCTTCTCAATCACCGTACCCATAAGGATACGGTGTTCTTCCACAATGGAAGCGCCTCGTAGCGCTTCCAATAGATTATCCGGCGCCTTTGGTTGGACAGAGGTCACCGGTGGGATGGGCACGCCTCCTTCTCTTGAAGGAGGCTGCTTGTAGGACTCTGAGGCCGTATGGGTCTCCGGATCCATGCTCGGATGGGGGCCGAATTAAGCATGGCCCCATCGTCAGTCTCCATGGGGGTCTGTTCCCCCATGTGTCCGGCGGCTGAGGTTTTGCCCTCCGGCGCCACCATGACGGCCTCCTGAACCTCTCCCTGGCCTGGGAAGGTCCTTTGGGACAGCACCTCGTCGTCTCCCTTGGCCTTGGGAGAGTAAGCGGCCCGCGGTGTCTTGCTGGCCATTGCCTTTGAATCCAACGAGCCTCTTGACGAGGATTGTTGGGAGCTGTCGTGTGCCGGACTGCAATAACATGATTAACCATATTAATACCATAAAGTGGAGAGGCCGGATAAATAGACAAGTGCGGGATCTTAGTACTCACGATGCGGTCAGGGGCTTGGTCCGGGGGCTTCGCTCTGGGATGCTGTCGACGTCCCATGCGGAGTTATCCACAAGGGGGGCTTTCCCCCTCTTGGGCGCCTCTGCCTCCAGATTTGTGGAGGCCACCCTCTTCTTCCTCCCCCCATCAGGGGGAGAGTCGCTCTCCTCCTCCTCCTCCTGCTCCTCCTCCTCCTCCTCCTCGTCTTCGGTGGCGGAGGAGCGGGTCTTGTCTTCGAACGTCACGTCCGAAGTGCCCTTGCGGCAGGGGCCGCTCCGGACCCCCTTGGCCTTCTTCTTGGCCTTCTTCTCCAACGCCGTATAGGGCGCCGGTACCAGCATATTCGCCAGGCGCGGGATGATTGGTTCCTTGAGTAGCGGAGCCGGACACCGAATCCGCTTCGCCCTCTCCGTCCATTCTTGAAAAAGCAATGATAATAAAAGTTCATATATCCTCCTTGAAATAAGCAAGTAGAGGATGTGTTAAAGGATTACCTCATTGGCGGGGTGGGTAATGTCGTGCCCGCGGTCTGAATCTATGGCTGGCAGCATCTCGTTGCCTTTGAAGAGCAACTTCCAGGCATCTTCGTGGGTGGTTCCGAAGAGCCTTTCCAGAGTTTGGTGCTTCTTCGAATTGAATTCCCATAAAGGGTGGCTTTGGCTTTGGCATGGGAGGATCCCGTGAACTAGCATCACTTGGATTATGTCAACGAGCTTGATGTTTTTATCCACCATGCTTTGAATGCGCATTTGCAGCACTATCAGCTCATATGACGAAGACCAATTCGGGCTCTTCTCAATCCAGGAGCTGAGCCGCATTGGAGCTCCAGAGTTGAATTCGGCAGCCGCGGCCCAGGTGGCACC
>NW_021171465.1:0-1063 GCF_002162155.2 Triticum dicoccoides
TAATCTTGTATTACAGAAATTATTTTAGAAAAGTCATAAATGAGCTATCATGTGTGAAGATTCATGGATTTCAACCCAAACGCTCAATCTCATGGTCACATTCATGTCATAGTTTGTTCAAATGACCTCATATTGTAGCACAAGGGTGCATCTTGGAATTCCAAACAATGCTGCCAAAGGGAGTTTTCATTTTCTTTGCACGGAAAATTCATTTTCCATTTTTCGAGTGCCAGAAATGAGGTTTTTTTGTGAAGGACCTACCATATATTTGTTGCAAAATTGTACCAAATCATTTTTATAAAATATTAGGACATATTTAATGCACAATTGACAAAATGGTTGGGTGTCAAAAGTTTTGATCCACCTCTGGTGAAAAAGACAAATTCCCGCCGATTCAGTTGGAAGCGGGTCAAATTTGAACTGCAGCTGCCTCATAGTTTGCTATTTATTTTTTCCAAAAATCATTTCTAGGTACATAAGTACCTATTTAATCAGAGAAACATCAAAAGTTTTCCAAGATTCAACCACTAGCCAGGAACGATCAAGCCCGCCGTTTTGACCGCATTTTCAAACGGGCATAAAAAATTCAAAAAAAATCAAAAAATTGGAAAACCTTCGCATTGTGTCATTATGTGTGACCAAGTTTCTAGGAAAAATAATAATCTTGTAATACAGAAATTATTTTAGAAAAGTGTTCTCATAAATGAGCTATCATGTGTGAAGATTCATGGATTTCAACCCAAACGCTCAATCTCATGGTCACAATCATGGCATAGTTTGTTCAAATGATCTCATATTGTGCACAAGGGTGCATCTTGGAATTCCAAACAATGTTGCGAAAGGGGGTTTTCATTTTCTTTGCACGAAAAATTCATTTTCCATTTTTCGAGTGCCCGAAATGAGGTTTTTTTGTGAAGGACCTACCATATATTTGTTGCAAAATTGTACCAAATCATTTTTATAAAATATTAGGACAAATTTAATGCACAATTGACAAAATGGTTGGGTGTCAAAAGTTTTGATCCACCTCTGGTGAAAAAGACAAATTCCCGCCGATTTAAAT
>NW_021171466.1:0-1616 GCF_002162155.2 Triticum dicoccoides
TGGGGCCGTGAGGCCTGCGCGGCAGCATTGCCGGCCGCGGGAGGAGGGAGCAGACAGTCCCACCGACGCTTGTTTGAGCGGCTGGAGCAGGAAGAGGAGAGATTGAAGAAGCACGACAGCCGTTGGATGGACATCCAACAGTCACTGCTCTCGTGTGTTGACTAAGTTGATAGGGCATTGCGTGTGCGTCAACCTTTTTTTAGGAAAGCATATGCGTCAACCTGTAGTAGGCGCACAAGTCAGCCTCAAATCTGTGGAAAACAGCACACAACCCATCTGCCATTATTTCTAATAATGTATAGCCCATTTGCTAATTTTTAAGAATTTTTTTGGAGCCCATCTTCTTTTTGTTAGCATTACACCCCATATTGTGGCCACGGTTAAAAAGTATACGGAAGTTTGCATATTTCGGTGCGGTCAACTGTTTTTAATCTAGAAATATCGATTCACATTCAAACTATTTTGAAAAATAATTTATATAAATATAAAATCCAAATAATTGTCCACGCATAAAAATCAATGGAATTCAAAATCTTGTAATGAAAAAAATTGAAACTAATTCCCGGTTTGATGTGCTTTAAAAATGTACAGCCCATTTCTGGGCAAACCGAATGAAACTCTCCTCATCTTGAAAGATTTGCAGCCCAGCAGGGCCGATAAATTAAGTAGGCCTCGTTTGGGTATTTCTTTAAAAAAATAGAACTGGACTAGCCATTTTCAGCAAGAAAAAAACACAATTGGGCTCATGATGTGGTAAACATAAATAAGACCCAAACTAGACGGGCCACAGCCCCCGGACAGCCCCGTTGTTACCCTGATCCATCGCTAAAACTAGTATAAATAACAACTGCTTGTTCCTCAAAAAAAACTGCGCGGCCTGCTGGGTCCCTGGTGTCAGCCGCTCGTAGTGTAATTCTCTCGTTTATTGACTACGTTCACAATGGCGTGAGCCCCAGATGTCCAACCATTAGGAGGAACCATATTCTTGGGCTTGTAATATAGAGGCACTTGCTTGCGTACTGCCATGACGCTGGTGGGTCCCTACTATCATCCTCTCCACGTACAGTCATCTCCTTGTTCCTCTTGGTTGTTGACGATGTTGACAACGCAAGAGGGCAGTGCACCACGCACCGGGAGCGAACCAAGGCCGCAAGGCGGAGGACGACGGCGAGGCCTCGGACGGAACGAACATGAGCCGTGGAAGATGCGCCGGTACAGTCATAGGCGGAGGGGAGTACGAGGGATGACTAGTTCGGGTGCGGGTGCGTGTTGGGGTTGACGTCGCCAGAGAATAACAGGACATGTGGTGGAATAGAGGGAGGGACTGGCCAACGTTTGAGGGTACGTACGGTAGGGCGGCGGAGGTGCAGCCAACCTTGGGAGGCGGGAGCAGGAAGAGCCGATGGGGTGGTTTGGTTTGGGCGGCTGGAGGAATAAGAAGACAAGAGATAGAAGATACACGACAGATGTTGGATGTCAATCCAACGGCTGGTAGGCAGAATCGTTTGTTGACTGGTTCGAAATAAGTTTGTGGGTGCTGGTGGGTGTCGGTGTCAAAACCGGCGGATCTCGGGTAGGGGGTCCCGAACTGTGCGTCTAAGGCTAATGGTAACAGG
>NW_021171467.1:0-1598 GCF_002162155.2 Triticum dicoccoides
TCAGAGGTGTTAAACTATATATAATATTCTCTAGTAATTGTTAGAGGGTTTTTATATTTAATTTAATATCAATGGGCCTTAAAAGGCCAATAGGTGGAAGACAACATGGGCCACAAGGGCCAAAGTGGAGTTAGCGCCGCTCTTCCTTCCTTGTGTGTGTGTGGGGGGGGGTGGGGGGTGGGGGGAGTCCAACTCCTCCCTATGACGGCGCCCCAAGGAGGGATTTTTCCTCCTTAGTGTCTGCCCCTCTCCCCTCTCTAACCTATATATATTGGAGGTGTTGTCCCTTTTCTATACACAAGTTTTGGAGCCTCCTCTGGTTCCTCTAGTTCTAGTTCTAGTTGATCCTAGTTGATCAATTAGAGCTTGACATAGATCATCTAATCCTCATAATTAGAAGCCTGGTGTGGTTCTAATCTCCTCCCTCTAATTGTCCAGTGATGATTAGCTCTAGACGGCGAAGCGCTGCCGGATCGTGAAGACCGTACACTTGCAACTAAGTAGAGAGACCCTTCTTTCGGTCTTATGTTTGATGGATCATTGGATCATTTGAGGGCGGTTCGCGGGATCGTCATCAATGGTAGAGGGACTCCAAGTACGATCTAGACCGACTCGTCTACTTCCGCTGCACTCCGGAGTCAGTAACGGTCGTGATCCGAACATTATATGCATCTTCATATTGTTCCAAGGTGATCGTAGTGCGATATTTTTTGTTTTTACTACATTTCCCAATAGTGGTATCATGAGTGATTCTATGAATAGATGTAGGTTTCGATCTAGATCACATGTGAATGTGAGGGCTGATGTTCTTGCTATGCTTCCCTCGAGTGTTGCTTCGGTTCTATTCATTGACAGCATGGTGTCGCTTTTCACAAGGTTCTGACAATCAATCGGGTCTGGTTGTGGACGATCTGCTAACAGTTCCTTGGGCTTCACCATAGTCAAGAATAGTGAACCATCGCATACACAAGAGGGCAATGAAGATGAATGATCTTCTAGGGGTTCACACGTATTTGACGAAGTTTAGTGTGGGGGATGAGATTGTTAATTAAGTCTCTTCTTTCACACACCCCAAATGTTAATCTAGCAATAAGAATTATCGCCTTGATGGTGTGCATGTAGGTAGCTAGTGTTGTCTGGAAACCCTAGAAGCCACATAATTAAAATTTGCCAAACCGATTAGAGGACGTCTAACTTGGTTTTGCAGGAATTGCATGTGATGTGGTATAGCCTTCATAATGATAATGAGTTTATGTATGAGATGGTTGTATGTTGTAATGTTATGTGGCCTACACGTGACGGCATGATGGCTCGAGCCACGAGATTGACACATTAATGTAAATATCGTAGATATAGCCTACAGGTTACAGGTGACGGTGGCAAGCGTACACGGAGGACCCCGACATGGAGAAGGTGTATTAGGCGCGGGACGAGGAGCTATAATTTCGTGCCACGGTGGAATTTCTAAATTTGGTCCCATGACAACTTTTTCTGAAACGGTTGCCATAACAACATTTTCTAAAATTGCTGCCACGACAACGAAATATTGGTTGTCACGATGCTTCAACTGAAGATTGAAGACGGTCCTCAAGGATTCC
>NW_021171468.1:0-1423 GCF_002162155.2 Triticum dicoccoides
GGGTGGGGGGAGTCCAACTCCTCCCTATGACGGCGCCCCAAGGAGGGATTTTTCCTCCTTAGTGTCTGCCCCTCTCCCGTCTCTAACCTATATATATTGGAGGTGTTGTCCCTTTTCTATACACAAGTTTTGGAGCCTCCTCTGGTTCCTCTAGTTCTAGTTCTAGTTGATCCTAGTTGATCAATTAGAGCTTGACATAGATCATCTAATCCTCATAATTAGAAGCCTGGTGTGGTTCTAATCTCCTCCCTCTAATTGTCCAGTGATGATTAGCTCTAGACGGCGAAGCGCTGCCGGATCGTGAAGACCGTACACTTGCAACTAAGTAGAGAGACCCTTCTTTCGGTCTTATGTTTGATGGATCATTGGATCATTTGAGGGCGGTTCGCGGGATCGTCATCAATGGTAGAGGGACTCCAAGTACGATCTAGACCGACTCGTCTACTTCCGCTGCACTCCGGAGTCGGTAACGGTCGTGATCCGAACATTATATGCATCTTCATATTGTTCCAAGGTGATCGTAGTGCGATATTTTTTGTTTTTACTACATTTCCCAATAGTGGTATCATGAGTGATTCTATGAATAGATGTAGGTTTCGATCTAGATCACATGTGAATGTGAGGGCTGATGTTCTTGCTATGCTTCCCTCGAGTGTTGCTTCGGTTCTATTCATTGACAGCATGGTGTCGCTTTTCACAAGGTTCTGACAATCAATCGGGTCTGGTTGTGGACGATCTGCTAACAGTTCCTTGGGCTTCACCATAGTCAAGAATAGTGAACCATCGCATACACAAGAGGGCAATGAAGATGAATGATCTTCTAGGGGTTCACACGTATTTGACGAAGTTTAGTGTGGGGGATGAGATTGTTAATTAAGTCTCTTCTTTCACACACCCCAAATGTTAATCTAGCAATAAGAATTATCGCCTTGATGGTGTGCATGTAGGTAGCTAGTGTTGTCTGGAAACCCTAGAAGCCACATAATTAAAATTTGCCAAACCGATTAGAGGACGTCTAACTTGGTTTTGCAGGAATTGCATGTGATGTGGTATAGCCTTCATAATGATAATGAGTTTATGTATGAGATGGTTGTATGTTGTAATGTTATGTGGCCTACACGTGACGGCATGATGGCTCGAGCCACGAGATTGACACATTAATGTAAATATCGTAGATATAGCCTACAGGTTACAGGTGACGGTGGCAAGCGTACACGGAGGACCCCGACATGGAGAAGGTGTATTAGGCGCGGGACGAGGAGCTATAATTTCGTGCCACGGTGGAATTTCTAAATTTGGTCCCATGACAACTTTTTCTGAAACGGTTGCCATAACAACATTTTCTAAAATTGCTGCCACGACAACGAAATATTGGTTGTCACGATGCTTCAACTGAAGATTGAAGACGGTCCTCAAGGATTCC
>NW_021171469.1:0-852 GCF_002162155.2 Triticum dicoccoides
AGGGCAATAGCTCCAGTGTTGTCACAGAAGAGTTTGATCGGCCCCGACGCATTGGGTATGACTCCTAGGTCGGTGATGAACTCCTTCACCCAAATCGCTTCATGTGCTGCCTCCGAGGCTGCCATGTACTCCGCTTCACACGTAGATCCCGCCACGACGCTCTGCTTGCAGCTACACCAGCTTACTGCTCCACCATTCAACATATACACGTATCCGGTTTGTGACTTAGAGTCATCCGGATCTGAGTCGAAGCTAGCGTCGACGTAACCCTTTACGACGAGCTCTTCGTCTCCTCCATAAACGAGAAACATGTCCTTTGTCCTTTTCAGGTACTTCAGGATATTCTTGACCGCTGTCCAGTGTTCCTTGCCGGGATTACTTTGGTATCTTGCTACCAAACTTCCGGCAAGGTGTACATCGGGTCTGGTACACAGCATGGCATACATAATAGATCCTATGGCTGAAGCATAGGGGATGACACTCATCTCTTCTTTATCTTTTGCCGTGGTCGGTGACTGAGCTGAGCTCAGTCTCATACCTTGTAACATAGGCAAGAACCCCTTCTTGGACTGATCCATTCTGAATCTCTTCAAAATCTTATCAAGGTATGTACTTTGTGAAAGACCTATGAGGCGTCTCGATCTATCTCTATAGATCTTGATGCCTAATATATAAGCAGCTTCTCCAAGGTCCTTCATTGAAAAACACTTATTCAAGTAGGCCTTAATGCTGTCCAGAAATTCTATATTATTTCCCATCAGGAGTATGTCATCTACATATAATATGAGAAATGCTACAGAGCTCCCACTCACTTTCTTGTAAACGCAGGCTTCTCCATAAGTCTGCATAAAC
>NW_021171470.1:0-986 GCF_002162155.2 Triticum dicoccoides
ACATATTGATCTTTGATGGTCTCCAAACCAAATATTTTGAAGTCAAGTTGTGAAAGCATAGTATAGCGACGAGACAATGCATCAGCAATAACATTTTCTTTTCCCTTCTTGTGTTTAATGACATAAGGGAAAGTCTCAATGAATTCAACCCATTTAGCATGTCTACGATTCAGTTTAGCTTGACTTTTAATATGTTTCAAAGATTCATGATCAGAATGTATAACAAATTCTTTGGGCCATAAATAATGTTGCCATGTTTCTAAAGTCCGAACAAGAGCATATAATTCTTTATCATAGGTAGAATAATTCAGACTAGGCCCACTCAATTTTTCAGAAAAGTATGCAACAGGTTTGCCATCTTGTAATAACACACCTCCTAATCCAATTCCACTAGCATCACATTCAAGCTCAAAAGTCTTATTAAAATCAGGAAGTTGGAGTAAAGGAGCATGTGTCAACTTATTTTTCAATACCGTGAAGGCTTCTTCCTGTGCGGTACCCCAAAGAAAAGGCACATCTTTCTTTGTAAGCTCATTGAGAGGTGCAGCAATGGTGCTAAATCTCTCACAAAACGCCTATAGAATCCAGCGAGGCCAAGAAAACTCCTCACTTGTGTGACCGTTTTGGGTTGCGGCCAACTCTCAATAGCTTCAATCTTGGCTTTATCAACTTCAATTCCCTGTGGAGTAACAACATAGCCAAGAAAAGATACTCGGTCGGTGCAAAAGGTGCACTTCCCAAGGTTACCAAACAAACGTGCATCACGTAGAGCAATAAAAACAGCACGTAAATGTTCCAAATGTTCTTCCAAAGATCTGCTATAAATCAATATGTCATCAAAGTAAACTACCACAAATCGTCCAATGAAAGCACGTAAAACTTCGTTCATTAATCTCATGAAAGTACTAGGTGCATTAGTTAACCCAAAAGGCATGACTAACCACTCATATAATCCAAACTTAGTTTTGAATGCTGTTTTCCATTCA
>NW_021171471.1:0-1099 GCF_002162155.2 Triticum dicoccoides
GAAGGGACAGACACAGGAACGAAGAAGGACACATGCCGGCCAGCCTAAGTGTTCCGGAGCAGTAGCAAGCTACCATGGCTCAGTGGAAACACTAGGAGACATTTCCCGGTAAGAGAGGCTACTAAAGATAAACAACTAGATGGTCAGATCCCACACATACCAAGCATTTCAATAACATACACACAATATGCTCGATATGTGCAAATACAACATGGCATCACAACATGACTCTACAAATCAAGTATTTTAATCAATAGGCTCCGAGGAGCGAGATATTACAAACATGGGTCTCATGACCCAACAATCAGAGCATACAAGTCAAAGCACAAGCGGAAGCTATCATGTCTGAGTACAGACATCTATAAATGAAAAAGGCTGAGAAGCCTGACTATCTATCAGATCCTGCCGAGGGCACAAGATCGTAGCTGAGGTAACAAGCTAAACGTCGAAGTCCACGCGAAACTACTAGCGAGACCGAAGTCTCTCTGCAAAAACATAAAATGAGCAAACGTGAGTACAAATGTACCCAGCAAGACTTACATCAGAACTAACTACATATGCATCATTATCAACAAGGGGGATGGTGGGGTTTAACTGCAGCAAGCCAGCTTTGACTCGGTGGCTATCCTGAACTACGACTGCAATGTAACTCTTTTGAGGTGGCGCACACGAGTCCACATATTCACCATATCAATACACCACTATGGAACCGCTCCCGTCTCCCTACGAGAACGCCATCCATAGCACTCACGCTTATCTTGCGTATTTTAGAGTATCCACTTTCACTTGTCTATGAACTGATATAAGCAACCCAGAAGTCCTTTTCCGCGGACACGGCTATTCGAATAGATCATATTAACCCTGCAGGGGTGTACTTCTTCACACACGCTCTCACCACTTACCGCCGTTTACACGACATGTACTCGGCAACCTTCAAGCGGAAGCCCAACGTGGGTGTCGGCCACGGCCTGCCTAAACACTCGAGTCTCTAGTCCAGGTTTATCACCTATTCGGGTTCCATCCATGAGGAGATCCGGCCGGAGTTTCGCTCACAGCCCCAAACGATGTGAACAGGGTTCCCGAGACACCAAACGGGCGC
>NW_021171472.1:0-2083 GCF_002162155.2 Triticum dicoccoides
TGCATGTTGTCATAGTCGTCTTGCTTTTTCCCTTCCGTTTCTGGCCAGTTAAGCATTAGTGGGTATTCACGAGACAAAGGATCAAATGTACACACCAATTGGCTCAACTTTTTCCCAGTATATATACTGCATGATAGTAAACACAACTAGTCAGACACATAGATCACATAAAAATCATATGTGCATACAACTATTACGAAATGACTTGTACCTGAAGAAGAGCCAAGTTCCCGATAGGCCACTTGAATTTTTCAAGATCTTCGACCGATTTTTTAATAGCATCCATGCACACCCCCAACGTGAAATTGTTCCAATTGTATGATTTGATAGCGTTCACGTCCTCCACCATTTGGTAATAATGACAAGGAACAAACTTGGTGGATTGTGGCGCTAAGACTGTACCCATAAGAACCAGTACGACCCTTCTCACAAAATCATCATCATATGACTGAGTATCAACAATATTTTTTATCAACTCATCGATGAGGATTAGGCCTGTTCTTTTGTCTAGAAACCG
This sequence comes from Triticum dicoccoides, assembly GCF_002162155.2. Classification (NCBI taxonomy): domain Eukaryota; kingdom Viridiplantae; phylum Streptophyta; class Magnoliopsida; order Poales; family Poaceae; genus Triticum; species Triticum dicoccoides. The sequence continues at coordinate 518 of NW_021171472.1, forward strand.
ATTCGGAACAATTTTTTTGGCGTCTAGTTGTACTGTTGCTATCATGCTATTGACATCATCACCCTTGTTACGTAGCCCGAATATGTCACAAACATCTTCATTAAGCACACTGATGCTGTCAGTATTTGGCCGAATAATAAATCGCTTTCTACTACTATCATACATTGTAATCATAAATTCCAATAAATTTTTCCTCATTTTCACTGAAGGAATTCTCAACATACTATCCAAATTTGTGCCACGTAGCATCATGCGCTGTTTGGGTGTGAATTTTCCCACCAATTCGCACCACTTCTCAACCGAGCAGTACACATCTCCCAATTCTTGCATTCTAAATAAGATGACAGTTATCTAACTAGTTACGAGATTCAAAAAGCATTACATATGGTTTAATACCATACCTTCCGGTGTCTAGACGTGCACCGGCAGCCCCCGTTGCCTAACCCCACCTGGTGTGGGTTAGTCGTGGCAGCCGCGCGCCCTCTGCCCACACCAGCGCGCTGGCCGACGGCCCGTCCTAGGGTTTAGGGTGCCAGCGACTTTGCCGAGACGGCACGGCCGGGCCTGAGATCCAAGTCGCGCACAGATGCCGGATTGTATGGCCGCCATCAGGCCGGCAGGGAAGGGAGTTGGGACGGCCACGACGGTGCGACCGTCGGATCGGGGAGGGGTGAGGACGTGCGTGGAGGCGGCGGGGTTAGGCGGTCCTGGGGCGAGGTAATGGCGGCGTGGTTTCCATGCCATGCACGCACGTACGGTGTCATAGACGTGGTCATGCCATAGTGGGCCACTTGGCCTGTCCCGTAAAACTACCACCGGCTGGCCCACGATGCATTTATTAAAAACATGCATTGTACTTTAACATTTCAGTTTAATACCACATCGCTAAGCCGGCGCGCCGTTGACTCCTTTATATAATTTTCTTTTGGTCAATGCACAAACATCTCAGTTTGTGGGACTCTATTTGGAGGATATGCAGGATCGATGTGAGTCTTCACCTGCTCTGAGCTTGTGAAGGTTCACATGGATCATGCATATTCTTCAAAAAGAGAGCCATTATCTCTGATGTTTTTTTAACATCAGAAAATATTAATGCATTTTTTAATGCAATCATTCAAATTTTTTGCACACGCACACATCACTAGGGCCATCATGCGTTCTCTTTTCGGACACAGCCGGTGGACCCCAAACTTTTTGCACACGCACTCATCGACAGGTCCATCATGCATGCAAGTTTTCATAATTTTCCGGCACCGTATGAATTTCCTATGGTTTTCTTCGTGAAACGCACCGAAAACACTGACTGGGCGTGAAGCAACGTGCGTTTGGTTTCCGACGTCGTTCAAATCTTGCTTGGGGCCCTAAGATGGGCATGCCCACTGCCTTCCAAAATTGGGTGACATTTCGTGCATGCCACCTCGTACCACCAATGCAACCAGCACTGATCGGATATGAACGATGTCAGCCCCATACTACGTTCTCTTTTCGGACTCAGCCGGTGGACCCCAAACTTTTTGCACACGCACTCATCGATAGGTCCATCATGCGTGCAAGTTTTTATAATTT
>NW_021171473.1:0-1166 GCF_002162155.2 Triticum dicoccoides
AAATAGTGAGTTCATGAAATGGGCCAGAATAGGCCAAAACTGCCAGTGTGGATGACCGACACGTAAGCGCACCTTGGGGTTCAACAATTATGGAAATCCCTTCGGGACCCCAAAACGGTGAGTAATAATCCAAGAAACGGGCCCGAATCGGCCAAAACTGTGAGTGTTGATGACCGACACGTAAATGCACTCCAGGGTTCGTTAATCGTGGAAATCACTCCGGGACCCCAAAATAGTGAGTAATAGTCCACGAAATGGGCCAGAATCGGCCAAAACTGCCAGTGTTGATGACCAACACGTAAACGCACCCCAGGGTTCGTTAATCGTGGAAATCACTCTAGGACCCCAAAATAGTGAGTCGATGAAATGGGCCAGAATAGGCCAAAACTGCCAGTATGGATGACCGACACGTAAGCGCACCTTGGGGTTCAACAATTATGGAAATCGCTTCGGGACCCCAAAACGGTGAGTAATAATCCAAGAAGTGGGTCAGAATCGGCCAAAATTACGAGTGTTGATGACCGACACGTAAACGTACCATAGGGTTCGTTAACCATGGAAACCACTCCGGGACCCCAAACAGTGACAAATAGTCCATCAAACGGGCTAGAATCGGCCAAAACAGCCAGTGTTGATGACCGACACGTAAGCGGACCTTGGGGTTAAACAATTATGGAAATCGCTTCGGGGCCCCAAAAAGGTGAGTAATAATCCAAGAAATGGGCCAGAAACGGCCAAAACTGCGAGTGTTGATGACCGACACGTAAACACACCACAGGGTTCGCTAACCATGGAAACCACTGCGGGACCCCAAAACAGTGACTAATAGTCCATCAAACGGGCCAGAATCGGCCGAAACTGCCAGTGTTGATGACCGACACATAAGCGGACCTTGGGGTTCAACAATTATGGAAATCGCTTCGGGACCCCAAAACGGTGAGTAATAATCCAAGAAACATGGTAGAATCGGCCAAAACTGCGAGTGTTGATGACCGACACGTAAATGCACTCCAGGGTTCGTTAATCGTGGAAATCACTCCGGGACCCCAAAATAGTGAGTAATAGTCCACGAAATGTGCCAGTATCGGCCAAAACTGCCAGTGTTGATGACCAACACGTAAACGCACCCCAGGGTTCGTTAATCAAGGAAATCACTCTAGGACCCC
>NW_021171474.1:0-25359 GCF_002162155.2 Triticum dicoccoides
CACCATGTGACACATCGCCCCCGAGAGTGGCTACATCATCTGAGTTGATCATAAGAGGTAATGACAAAGGTACTGATCTTCCATCTCTACATGAGAATGATGAATGCCTTATCAATTTGAATGCACCATCTGATGAGCTACCCACTACTTTGATCACACCACCTATTTTAGAGGACTACGTTGATAATTTGACTTTGCCATGTGATCAAACAACTGAAATACCAACAATTTTGAGTGCACCCATTGAATTAACTATTGATGCAAAAGAACCAATGTTTAATCATTTTGATATGACCTTTAATCTTGGTGATGATTCTGTGTTGAATGACTTATTGCATGTTTGCTTATTTAAGCATGTTGTAGCATGTAAATTTGATGCAAGTAAGGTTTATTCACCAATGTTGGGATGGTTTAATGATGAACATTGTCAATCTTTTGAAATGAATAAGAGCTTCACTTATATGTGCAAACTGAGTTGCAATTATTTCATGCCTTCTACTTCTTGTGCTAATTTTTTAGCTTTAGATTTTATGAACTATGCAAGTTACTCATCTATTCATGTGTCATATATGCAAAAATCAAGGGAAGTAAAAATGGATGACATATACATATACAACATGTACACCTTGTCTCTTTTGTTAGCCACATTTCAGATTAAGCAACGCCGAGGACGGCTTTATTTTCAAGAAGGGGAGGATGATGAGGACATGACTACCTTGGATATGACCAAAAATATTGCATATATGCATATTTGTCAGGTGATTTCTAGTGCAAACTATTCAATAATCTATTTATGTTATCCAGAACAAAAATACTTCACACACTTTTGTGTTTTGTCTAATTGCAGGTGTATGGGACATTTGTACAATCCACATGTGAAGATAAGGAAGAAAGAGATGTTTATTTGCTGTCCAAAAAGTTCTCTCACGTCACTTTTGGCCCAAGAGAAGATAGAGTCCAAGTCTCTCACGTTCTGGATTCAGATTCGGACTGCACAGACATACCTGACTCAAAACGCACACAAGTTTTTCATACGGACTCCGAATTGGGTGATTCTTTTTTTGTTGAAAACTAGATTTCGTGCACTTTCCAATCCAATTGGAATCACCTTCAAATTCGTCCGGAGCATTGAGTTGTGGACGAAACAATCTGATGCTGCAGCAGAATCTGAGTCAAACTACAAGTCCAAAGGTGTTACATCACCTCCACTTGGGCCCATTGGCCTTGTACGACCTAGATTTAGTTTTAGGCTGCCTTGGGACGTCCTCCCACCTCCTTGGCCGCCACCCCTTGCTCCTATATAAGTAGATCCATCTAGTAGCTTTTCCTTGGGATTTGTTTAGTTAAAAGTTAGCCATTGCAACTTCGTGTACTTCGTTTGTATCCAACGACCAGACCAAGACCGCTTCCGGATCCCCACCATTATCGATACCTCATATATATTTGCAATATTCAGATTGCTTTATCATATTCTTGCTCGTTCTTCGATTGCTTGCAGGAATAGACCTTCGTGGTCAGGCTGACCGTGCTTCCGGCATCGTCAGTAACCTCAGGAGATTGGTTTAGTGATTGCTAAGGCGCAACGTCGTGCACGTTTGTAGTCGGATCGTCAAAGTCGTCTCCACCAAATCGATAGTTATCATCTCATCGAAAGATCGGGACCCTCGCCTCTATCATTGCCTCATATTGAATTTGCTTATAATCGTTCATTGCATTCTACTACTAAGATGTGCCCTTTTGAAGTTGTGTATGGTTTCCTACCTCGTGCACCTATTGATTTGTTGCCTCTTCCATCTTCGGAGAAGGTTAATTTTGATGCTAAACAACATGCTGAATTGATTTTAAAAATGCATGAGTTAACTAAGGAAAACATTGAGCGCATGAATGCTAAATATAAACTTGCTGGAGATAAGGGTAGAAAACATGTTGTGTTTGCACCTGGAGATCTTGTTTGGTTACATTTGCGTAAGGATAGATTTCCTGATTTGCGCAAATCAAAGTTAATGCCACGTGCTGATGGTCCCTTTAAGGTGTTAGAGAAAATAAATGATAATGCATATAAACTTGCGCTGCCTGCAGATTTTGGGGTTAGTCCCACTTTTAACATTGCAGATTTGAAGCCTTATTTGGGTGAGGAAGATGAACTTCCGTCGAGGACGACTTCATTTCAAGAAGGGGAGGATGATGAGGACATCAATACAATTGTTACACCCACAGCCCCTGCTGCTATACATACTGGACCAATTACTAGAGCTCGTGCACGCCAACTAAATTACCAGGTACTTTCGTTTCTTGGTAATGATTCTAATGTTCATGAGAATATGATGCTGCCTAAATTGGATACATTTGTTTTGCTTACAAATGAAGGGCCTAGCTTGGAGAAGGATGAACATTGGAGCAAGAACAAGCATGGAGATGATGGCATGCGCAAGGGAAAAAAGAACGGAGTTACAAGTGATGATTTCAGGACTTTGAAGCCACCATAATGGGTGCATGAAGCCTTGGACGAAATATACAAGATGCCACTTCATAAATTTCGTCCCGAGGCTATTTTAGGTGCTGCGTCACCTTATTATTGGGCCAGGCCCATGTAATTTCGAAATACATAAGTATAGGCTATTTTTAGAGTCCGTATGTGTGGGGAAACAAGAGATAGGGTTGATTTCGGACCCCTCCACCAAGGGCCACGAAATTTCCCCCCTCTTCCTCCATATATACAGCCCTTAGGGCATCGTTTAGACTTTGGGTTTTGTTTAGATTAAAAGTTCGCCATAGTTGCAACTTCGCGTACTTCGTTTGTGTTCAACGACCAGACAAAGGCGTCACAGAACCCCACCTTGATCGATAAAGCTTTCATCTTATATTCGCAATATCCAGATTGCAATCTTAGTTTCTTGCTTGTTCTTCGTTTGCTCGCAGGAAACAGACCCTCGTGGTCAGGTTGATCGTGCTCCGGCGTGGTCAATAACCTCTCGGAGTTGGTTTAGCGATTGCTAAGGCGCGACGTCCTCGCACGTTCGTAGTCGGATCGTCAAAGTCGACTTCCACCAAAGCGATATCCATCATCTCATCGAAAGACGGGACACCTTTGCCTCTATCAAGTGGTATCAGAGCCACCATTTGAGGGTAGATATGTTCCTGATATATATCTTACTTGGGAGTTAGAAGCTGAACAACGATTTACATGTTTACAATATCCTGAGGAGAGACGAGTTGCTGCTGCCGTTTGTGCTTTCACTAGTTTTGCATGTGTATGGTGGTCTGAACATTGTAGATTATATCCTATTCCAACTACTTGGGCTGCTTTGAAAACTGCTATGCGTACGCGTTGGGTTCCACCATATTATCAACGTGAATTGCTTCAAAAATTGCAGCGTTTAAGACAAGGGAAAAATTCTGTAGAAGAATATTATCAGGAATTACAAACTGGCATGATTAGATGTGGTATTGTTGAGGAGAATGAAGCTATGCTTGCACGTTTTCTGGGTGGATTAAATAGAGAGATTCAGACCATTCTAGACTATAAGGAGTATACTAATATCACTCGTTTATTCCATCTTGCTTGTAAAGCTGAACGTGAAGTGCAGGATCGACAAGCATTGGCGCGAACTAACTTTTCTGCAGGCCGACCTTCATCATGGACACTGATAGAGGCAAAGGTGTCCCGTCTTTCGATGAGATGGTGGATTTCGCTTTGGTGGAAGTCGACTTTGACGATCCGACTACGAACGTGCGAGGACGTCGCGCCTTAGCAATCGCTAAACCAACTCTGAGAGGTTATTGACCACGCCGGAGCACGATCAACCTGACCACGAGGGTCTGTTTCCTGCGAGCAACCGAAGAACAAGCAAGAAACTAAGATTGCAATCTGGATATTGCGAATATAAGATGAAAGCTTTATTGATCAAGGTGGGGTTCTGTGACGCCTTTGTCTGGTCGTTGAACACAAACGAAGTACGCGAAGTTGCAGCTATGGCGAACTTTTAATCTAAACAAAACCCAAAGTCTAAACGATGCCCTAAGGGCTGTATATATGGAGGAAGAGGGGGGAATTTCGTGGCCCTTGGTGGAGGAGTCCGAAATCAACCCCATCTCTTGTTTCCCCACACATACGGACTCTAAAAATAGCCTATACTTATGTATTTCGAAATTACATGGGCCTGGCCCAATAATAAGGTGACGCAGCACCTAAAATAGCCTCGGGACGAAATTTATGAAGTGGCATCTTGTATATTTCGTCCAAGGCTTCATGCACCCATTATGGTGGCTTCAAAGTCCTGAAATCATCACTTGTAACTCCGTTCTTGTTTCCCTTGCGCATGCCATCAACTCCATGCTTGTTCTTGCTCCAATGTTCATCCTTCTCCAAGCTAGGCCCTTCATTTGTAAGCAAAACAAATGTATCCAATTTAGGCAGCATCATATTCTCATGAACATTAGAATCATTACCAAGAAACGAAAGTACCTGGTAATTTAGTTGGCGTGCACGAGCTCTAGTAATTGGTCCAGTATGTATAGCAGCAGGGGCTGTGGGTGTAACAATTGTATTGATGTCCTCATCACAAGGGGTGGCGGCCAAGGAGGTGGGAGGACGTCCCAAGGCAGCCTAAAACTAAATCTAGGTCGTACAAGGCCAATGGGCCCAAGTGGAGGTGATGTAACACCTTTGGACTTGTAGTTTGACTCGGATTCTGCTGCAGCATCAGATTGTTTCGTCCACAACTCAACGCTCCGGACGAATTTGAAGGTGATTCCAATTGGGTTGGAAAGTGCACGAAATCTAGTTTGCAACAAAAAAAGAATCACCCAATTCGGAGTCCGTATGAAAAACTTGTGTGCGTTTTGAGTCAGGTGTGTCTGTGCAGTCCGAATCTGAATCCAGAACGTGAGAGACTTGGACTCTATCTTCTCTTGGGCCAAAAGTGACGTGAGAGAACTTTTTGGACAGCAAATAAACATCTCTTTCTTCCTTATCTTCATATGTGGATTGTACAAATGTTCCATACACCTGCAATTAGACAAAACACAAAAGTGTGTGAAGTATTTTTGTTCTGGATAACATAAATAGATTATTGAATAGTTTGCTCTAGAAATCACCTGACAAATATGCATATATGCAATATTTTTGGTCATATCCAAGGTAGTCATGTCCTCATCAGCGTATATAACCTTTGTCGAGAAGCTCTTGTACTTGACGCATAATCTCCTTCGTCTCCTCTGGATTGGTACGGTATGGTGCACGGTTTGGCAGTGAAGCACCGGGAATTAAGTCAATTTGATGCTCAATCCCTCGAATAGGCGGTAATCCCGGTGGCACGTCTTGTGGAAAGACGTCAGCGAACTCCTGCAAAATGTTAGTGACAGCAGGAGGCAAAGAGGAAGGCACGTCCTCGAATGAAAATAATGCCTCTTTGCACACAAAAGCATAGCAAACAGATTTGCTGAAATCTAGCTCATCAATATCAGATTTGGTGGCAAATAAACATGCACTTTTCAATTTAATTTCAGAAGCAACACTAGATGGTTTATTATTAGGCTTCATTTGTTGCTCAAATTCTTTTGCCACAATCTGATTTTCACTCTTATTCGTCTCCTGTTTTGCTTTATTAGCTCTATTAATATCATCTTTCAAAATGGAATGAGGAGTCATAGGAAGCAAAGTAATATTTTTATCCTTATGAACAAGAGTATAGTGATTGTTTCTACCATGGTGTACAGAATTTTTATCAAATTGCCATGGTCTACCAAGTAATAAGGAACATGCTTGCATAGGTACCACATCACAATCAACATAATCAGCATATGTAGAGATACTAAAATGCACACGAACAGTACGTGTTACCTTAACCTTGCCGCTGTTGTTGAACCATTGGATGTAGTAAGGATGTGGATGTGGTCTTGTGGTGAGAGAAAGCTTCTCCACCATCTCCATGCTAGCCAAGTTGTTGCAGCTCCCTCCGTCTATTATGACGCGCACAGAACGTTCCTTCACAACTCCCTTGGTATGGAACAAATTGTGCCTCTGATTTTGCTCAGCTGGTGTGACCTGCACACTCAAAACACGTTGAGCAACTAAACATTCATACCTGTCAGCGTCTTCAGGAGCCATGTATTGCGTCTCATGATCAGAATCATCTCCACCATGTTCTTCACGTGTAATAAGAGCCAAAGTCTCCTCATCATAGTCACTAGCCATCCGCGGTAGCAATCATCACACGCGGAGATTTGCATTCTCTCGCATAATGACCTCCTCCCTTACAACGACGACAAATAATATCACTTGTGTGCCCTGTTGATGCCATGGAAGAAGAAGAACGCTGTGCAGGCCCCGCAGGTGCGCTCTTGGCAGATAATGGTGGTTGTGCCTGTTTTCTTGTATCACGGCTGGAGGTGGCACCGGATGGAGGTGCTGGTGCAGTTGAAGTAGAAGATGCACGTGGTGTCCATGATGAAGGTCGGCCTGCAGAAAAGTTAGTTCGCCCCAATGCTTGTCGATCCTGCACTTCACGTTCAGCTTTACAAGCAAGATGGAATAAACGAGTGATATTAGTATACTCCTTATAGTCTAGAATGGTCTGAATCTCTCTATTTAATCCACCCAGAAAACGTGCAAGCATAGCTTCATTCTCCTCAACAATACCACATCTAATCATGCCAGTTTGTAATTCCTGATAATATTCTTCTACAGAATTTTTCCTTTGTCTTAAACGCTGCAATTTTTGAAGCAATTCACGTTGATAATATGGTGGAACCCAACGCGTACGCATAGCAGTTTTCAAAGCAGCCCAAGTAGTTGGAATAGGATATAATCTACAATGTTCAGACCACCATACACATGCAAAACTAGTGAAAGCACAAACGGCAGCAGCAACTCGTCTCTCCTCAGGATATTGTAAACATGTAAATCGTTGTTCAGTTTCTAACTCCCAAGTAAGATATATATCAGGAACATATCTACCCTCAAATGGTGGAATATTCAATTTCAGTTTAGGAATATGGACATCATCTCGTACCTGAGGTGGTGGTGCAGGCCTACCATTACGAATATATACCTGAGGTCGACCTGCTGGTGGTGGTACAGGTGGCTGCACGTAGTGTTGATTTTGATCAACCTCATGCTCATAATCTCCCACATAATCATCCTCCTCCGCATCAGCAGCAGGAGCCACAGAAGTATCAACAGCAGCACCAACAGTTTGGCCAAACGCAAGAGGAACACGGCTTGCTCGGCGGAGGTCTGCTTCGCGACGTGGAGGTAGTCGTTGTTGTTGTTGTTGGAGAGGTGCGTTAGGTGCAGCGGGTGGTGGTGGTGGAAGACGCGCGAGCAATTCATTAAACTTGTTATCGAGCTTTGTTTCGAACGTCTTCTCAAAGCCAGTGATCTTCTCCATGGCCTCTTCAAAATTGTTCAGCACATCTTGCACCTGTTCAGTCATCATTTGCTGAAACTTATCATGAAGCTCCTTGTTCGATAAATTCTCCCAGTCAATCTCGTCGGCTTGTGATCCTGGCATGGTTAGCAGCAATAGAAACACACAAGAATATGATCCTACACACTACGAACAAGTGGTGGTGGTGGGTGTCACAAATCCGTCAAGCAAACCTCAAATTCTTACCAGTTCTTACCCAGCAGCAGGCGGTGATCGGCAACCGTTGTAGTCAAAAACTCTCAAAGCTTGGATAGAGCGATTACCAGGGAGAGTCAAACGCACGACGTAGATGTATGTGGAGCAAAAAGGGTCAGCAATAATCAATTCAGAGATGCAAAGTTGAATAAACGCTCAACGACGGTACTGTGCTGGTCCTAGGCTAGACTGTGCTAGAGACGCGAGCCTAGAACACTAACAAAATCACGGCGCGGCACGTAAACAAGGGAAAAGCACACTCTGGAATTTTTTTTTCGCTCTTTTTTTTTGCGCTCTTTTTTTTTGCGCTGCTTTTTTCTTTTTTTTTGCGAAAAATCACTATAATGGCGAGTGTCTCAAAACTCCTCATTTTTTTTCCGAAACCTATTCCGGCAAGGAAACACGAATCGGAAACTAGATGGATCTCGAAAACAAACCTAATATGACAAGAACTCGGATTGGTGGTGGATATATGGTGGTAGATGGCAGCGGTGGTGGTATATGACAGCTGTGGTGGTATATGGATACGGATTCGAAGCGGTGGCGGATAAGCGGTGGTGGTAGATGGCAGGGGTGATGATGATGGTGCGGCGGCGGCGTGACAACTTATGACCAGAACTCGAAACTCTAAAAGACTAGACTCTAAGACCAGCAACTAGACACGACGATGCAACCGCAAATTCAACAAAGCAAAACCCTAAAAAGATTATGCAAAGGCTCAGATTGGTTCGGATATGATGAACTAACCCTAATTTTTTTTGTGGCTTTTTCGTGGACTGTAGGTATGAAGAACAGACTCGATCTAAACTACGAAAAACTGTAAAATCTCATCGAGCAACCTGGAAATCTGATACCACTTGATAGAGGCAAAGGTGTCCCGTCTTTCGATGAGATGGTGGATTTCGCTTTGGTGGAAGTCGACTTTGACGATCCGACTACGAACGTGCGAGGACGTCGCGCCTTAGCAATCGCTAAACCAACTCCGAGAGGTTATTGACCACGCCGGAGCACGATCAACCTGACCACGAGGGTCTGTTTCCTGCGAGCAAACGAAGAACAAGCAAGAAACTAAGATTGCAATCTGGATATTGCGAATATAAGATGAAAGCTTTATTGATCAAGGTGGGGTTCTGTGACGCCTTTGTCTGGTCGTTGAACACAAACAAAGTGCGCGAAGTTGCAGCTATGGCGAACTTTTAATCTAAACAAAACCCAAAGTCTAAACGATGCCCTAAGGGCTGTATATATGGAGGAAGAGGGGGGGAATTTCGTGGCCCTTGGTGGAGGGGTCCGAAATCAACCCTATCTCTTGTTTCCCCACACATACGGACTCTAAAAATAGCCTATACTTATGTATTTCGAAATTACATGGGCCTGGCCCAATAATAAGGTGACGCAGCACCTAAAATAGCCTCGGGACGAAATTTATGAAGTGGCATCTTGTATATTTCGTCCAAGGCTTCATGCACCCATTATGGTGGCTTCAAAGTCCTGAAATCATCACTTGTAACTCCGTTCTTGTTTCCCTTGCGCATGCCATCATCTCCATGCTTGTTCTTGCTCCAATGTTCATCCTTCTCCAAGCTAGGCCCTTCATTTGTAAGCAAAACAAATGTATCCAATTTAGGCAGCATCATATTCTCATGAACATTAGAATCATTACAAAGAAACGAAAGTACCTGGTAATTTAGTTGGCGTGCACGAGCTCTAGTAATTGGTCCAGTATGTATAGCAGCAGGGCCTGTGGGTGTAACAATTGTATTGATGTCCTCATCAGGCGTTTTGTGAGAGATTTCAGCACCATTGCTGCACCTCTCAATGAGCTTACAAAGAAAGATGTGCCTTTTCTTTGGGGTACCGCACAGGAAGAAGCCTTCACGGTATTGAAAGATAAGTTGACACATGCTCCTTTACTCCAACTTCCTGATTTTAATAAGACTTTTGAGCTTGAATGTGATGCTAGTGGAATTGGATTAGGAGGTGTGTTATTACAAGATGGCAAACCTGTTGCATACTTTTCTGAAAAATTGAGTGGGCCTAGTCTGAATTATTCTACTTATGATAAAGAATTATATGCTCTTGTTCGGACTTTAGAAACATGGCAACATTATTTATGGCCCAAAGAATTTGTTATACATTCTGATCATGAATCTTTGAAACATATTAAAAGTCAAGCTAAACTGAATCGTAGACATGCTAAATGGGTTGAATTCATTGAGACTTTCCCTTATGTCATTAAACACAAGAAGGGAAAAGAAAATGTTATTGCTGATGCATTGTCTCGTCGCTATACTATGCTTTCACAACTTGACTTCAAAATATTTGATAGAGGCAAAGGTGTCCCGTCTTTCGATGAGATGGTGGATTTCGCTTTGGTGGAAGTCGACTTTGACGATCCGACTACGAACGTGCGAGGACGTCGCGCCTTAGCAATCGCTAAACCAACTCCGAGAGGTTATTGACCACGCCGGAGCACGATCAACCTGACCACGAGGGTCTGTTTCCTGCGAGCAAACGAAGAACAAGCAAGAAACTAAGATTGCAATCTGGATATTGCGAATATAAGATGAAAGCTTTATTGATCAAGGTGGGGTTCTGTGACGCCTTTGTCTGGTCGTTGAACACAAACGAAGTACGCGAAGTTGCAGCTATGGCGAACTTTTAATCTAAACAAAACCCAAAGTCTAAACGATGCCCTAAGGGCTGTATATATGGAGGAAGAGGGGGGAATTTCGAGGCCCTTGGTGGAGGGGTCCGAAATCAACCCTATCTCTTGTTTCCCCACACATACGGACTCTAAAAATAGCCTATACTTATGTATTTCGAAATTACATGGGCCTGGCCCAATAATAAGGTGACGCAGCACCTAAAATAGCCTCGGGACGAAATTTATGAAGTGGCATCTTGTATATTTCGTCCAAGGCTTCATGCACCCATTATGGTGGCTTCAAAGTCCTGAAATCATCACTTGTAACTCCATTCTTGTTCTTGCTCCAATGTTCATCCTTCTCCAAGCTAGGCCCTTCATTTGTAAGCAAAACAAATGTATCCAATTTAGGCAGCATCATATTCTCATGAACATTAGAATCATTACCAAGAAACGAAAGTACCTGGTAATTTAGTTGGCGTGCACAAGCTCTAGTAATTGGTCCAGTATGTATAGCAGCAGGGGCTGTGGGTGTAACAATTGTATTGATGTCCTCATCAAAACGGAGCGTGGCTACCCGACTTTTTTTTTCCGAAACCTACTCCGGCAAGGAAACACGAATCGGAAACTAGATGGATCTCGAAAACAACCCTAATAAGCAAGGAACTCGGATTGGTGGTGGATATATGGTGGTGGTATATGGCAGCGGTGGTGGTAGCGGTGGTAGTATATGGATATGGATCGGTGGTGGTATATGGACACGGATTGGTGGTGGTATATGGATACGGATTCGGAGCGGTGGTGTTAGATGGCAGGGGCGATGATGATGGTGCGGCGGCGGCGTGACAACTTATGACCAGAACTCGAAACTCTAAAAGACTAGACTCTAAGACCAGCAACTAGACACGACGATGCAACCGCAAATTCAACAAAGCAAAACCCTAAAAAGATTATGCAAAGGCTCAGATTGGTTCGGATATGATGAACTAACCCTAATTTTTTTTGTGGCTTTTTCGTGGACTGTAGGTATGAAGAACAGACTCGATCTAAACTACGAAATACTGTAAAATCTCACCGAGCAACCTGGAAATCTGATACCACTTGATAGAGGCAAAGGTGTCCCGTCTTTCGATGAGATGATGGATATCGCTTTGGTGGAAGTCGACTTTGACGATCCGACTACGAACGTGCGAGGACGTCGCGCCTTAGCAATCGCTAAACCAACTCCGAGAGGTTATTGACCACGCCGGAGCACGATCAACCTGACCACGAGGGTCTGTTTCCTGCGAGCAAACGAAGAACAAGCAAGAAACTAAGATTGCAATCTGGATATTGCGAATATAAGATGAAAGCTTTCTTGATCAAGGTGGGGTTCTGTGACGCCTTTGTCTGGTCGTTGAACACAAACGAAGTACGCGAAGTTGCAGCTATGGCGAACTTTTAATCTAAACAAAACCCAAAGTCTAAACGATGCCCTAAGGGCTGTATATATGGAGGAAGAGGGGGGGAATTTCGTGGCCCTTGGTGGAGGAGTCCGAAATCAACCCTATCTCTTGTTTCCCCACACATACGGACTCTAAAAATAGCCTATACTTATGTATTTCGAAATTACATGGGCCTGGCCCAATAATAAGGTGACGCAGCACCTAAAATAGCCTCGGGACGAAATTTATGAAGTGGCATCTTGTATATTTCGTCCAAGGCTTCATGCACCCATTATGGTGGCTTCAAAATCCTGAAATCATCACTTGTAACTCCGTTCTTGTTCCCCTTGCACATGCCATCATCTCCATGCTTGTTCTTGCTCCAATGTTCATCCTTCTCCAAGCTAGGCCCTTCATTTGTAAGCAAAACAAATGTATCCAATTTAGGCAGCATCATATTCTCATGAACATTAGAATCATTACCAAGAAACGAAAGTACCTGGTAATTTAGTTGGCGTGCACGAGCTCTAGTAATTGGTCCAGTATGTATAGCAGGGGCTGTGGGTGTAACAATTGTATTGATGTCCTCATCAACTGGTTGGCTTAGGAGCCACGTACTGCCACGTGGGTACTTGCTTAGTTGGTGGGTCGGTCGCTGAGCTGGGTCGGCGACGAGGAGGCAAAGCCTTGCCACGGTCTTCCTAATACTCCTGGCAAGGATCTTGCCTGGGCCTTGCAAGCGCCCTCGGCGAGAGTCTTGCCGAGGCCTCGTGGGTATCTTCGGCAGGAGCCTTGCCAGGGCCTCGTGGGCATCCTCGGCAAGGAGCTTCGTTGTCGTTTTGTCTTCTGGTTCCTATCTAGGCCTCGTAGGCCCTTTGTCTTCACAAAGATCTGCATGCCACTATGCAGGCCCCCCTCCTGAGCTTTGGTTCCAATGTTGTTGATGGTGTCGGAACTCTCAGGCTCAAGGGTGGTGGCCTTGCTGGCGTTGGGTTAGTTGCCCCAGCAAGGCTCTTGCCGGGGCTGTGTAGGCCGCCCAGGCAAGAGTCTCGCCGGGGGAAGCCCATCTTGTCGCTTTACCTTTTGCGCCCCAGGTTTGAGCGCCACTTCGGTAGTCTTGTACTTTTGCTTCCTTCCTCTACCCCGCTAAACATGGCCATTGGTGCGGCTCCGACTGCCTGTGCACAAGTAAAGGGGTACAAAGAGGGCCCCTACTTTTGTACACCGATAGGAGCCCCCGAGCCTAGGCCACACATAAGCGCGACACGTTGTTGGGCTAGGCCCAGAACGGTGCGCGGGCATGCGTGGCAGAGTTTTACCGCAGTAATTCCATCACCAGTTGCGCTTCCCCATGACCCGCGTCGAATGCGTGACATGGGGGTCGTGCGTCGGGTGACCACAGCATGCTTGCGTCACCCTGCGGTTAATAGTGAAAAGGCGGTCCACGTCCTCCCCATAAAAATAGAGGAAGTCACAGGGGTGCGGCTCATTTACTAAGTGGACTCGGGTCGTGGCCATTATGGCACCCGCACCCCATGATCACGGGCGTGAAACGGCCGTTCCACTTGCCATCTAAATCCTGGCTCGCCCGGCACGTGTCCTCCATGCCTCGGGAAGGGCAGGCGGTGGACACAAAGGGTACGGGCTTCAATGTCGGGGCTGGGGGCCAGGCGCCGCCGATTGGAGCAGCGGGTCGATCCTATCTCCTTGCACCCCCGGCGGCTGGATTGGTTTATTGGGGCGGTCGCCTTAAGGCTCGCTCGGCCTCGTCTCCCTATAAAAAGGGGAGAGGGACAGCGTCTTCCCGCATCCGCCTTCTCCCAGCCCAGTCTCTTTCCTTCCCTTGTCATGGCGAGAGGGCGCGGTCGTGGCCGTTCCTCTATGGAGGCGACTACGTCTTCCTCTCGCCAGAGAGCCGTGTTGGTTAAGGAAGAGCCGGACACCCAAGGTGAAGGCCACGCTCGAGGTAGAGGCGTCGGATAGGGCCGCGGTCGGCGAGGCGGTCGAGGCAGAGGACACCCGCGTCGCCATCGCCTTCGTCGCCATCTCTTCCACCATCCCCTTTTGCTTCATCGAGCGGCCATGTCGGGGACACGGCGCTGGAGTTTATCCTGCAGTTGCACGAGCCGCCGCGCAGCCGCCTTCATCTTCCCGAGGCATTTGCGTGGGTGCTGGAGATTGACTAGCCACCAAGGTTGAGGCTTCACATGAAGGGGTGTTGCAATGGCAACATGTGGGCAAACACAAGGTTCCCTGTCCCTCACGTGATGCTCCTCCGTCGGGGTTGGAAAACCTTCGCACGTGCCCACTGCTTGATGAAGGGGCACGTTCTCCACTTCAAATTAGTGGAGAGCGATTTGCTCTCCGTCAAGGTCTTTGGGCGCTTGGGAATCAGGTTAGGGTGCTGCGCGGAGAGCTCGATCGACGACGAAATCTCCTCCTCGAGCGATAGTGCCAAGGAGGACACCGGTGGGGAAGACGACGAGGACGGGTCTGACTAGGCATCGGACACATCGTCCTCGGTCGACGCCGGCAGCACCATAATCTGCACCTGGTCTTTCCCCCTACAGAGCGATTTGCCGGGGGCGGGGCCAGCTCCTTGAACTTCTCGGGGTTACCTCCTTTGGCGGCTGGCATGGGAAGGCCGGAGAAGACGAAGAAGGTGGGTCGCGGGCCTTCAAGTCGGACTACGATGACACCAATGCCTTCGTCTCATATTGCCGGCCTGCTGCCTCATCTTTTGGCTCTTCTCCCAGCACCATCATCACCAGCCCTCTTCCGGACGGCCACAGGGATGTTCTCTTGGTGTCTTCTGCTGCTAGTACCTCGCCTAGGCACTCCTTTTGCCCTCCTGCCATCTTGTTCCGTTTCCTGGGGAGAGGGACAAGAAAGGGATTACGGGCATCTTATCTCTTTTTAGTTTTTAAGCCTACGGGCCTTAGTTAAATTTAAAACTTGTAATCCACTTGCTCATGTTTACATTCCGTACGAATTGTACCTGTATGGGACGTATTAATGAAAAAAGGGTGCTTGCCGGGTTCTTTGTGCGTGAGCGAGGCCCATGTCAAGGAATGAATCCTTGTTATTTTTAAGATAAACATTGTCGCTCGGCAACAGGCCCTGCCGTCCACTTACTTCATTCGACCCTACTCACCGCGACTACAACCAAGTTCTGACCCAGGGATAGTTATTGGGCACAGGAAACGGGGAGCACGGCGGCCCAGGAATAAAACGAGGTTTCATACATCCCACTTCCATATGCAAATGCACAATAGGGGATAAAGGACTTACCGTAATCTGCAGCCCCCGGCAGCCTTGGCTTGCCGTGGTTGAACCCTTGTGTCTGCAGCCCCCGGTAACCATGGCTTGCCAGGACTGGAGCGCCGGCTTGTTCTCTTTCTTCCAAATAGCTCAGCAGAAATGTCCATGTACCCTGCAAACCAAAGACGAAGAAAAGGAACAGAGATACACACACTCGACCTCTATGCTAGGGGTTAGTCGCCGCTAAGCACTATCAACCCTAACTGAGGGAGAGACTCAACCTAGCATGCATGCTATAACTTAGGGCGCCGGCGCTTCATTTATTTATGCTCAGGGTATACGCCTAGCTTTGTACAGAGGGTTACACGCCTTGCCGGCAAGGCTTGTACAAAAGGTGGTCTATTGGGGGGCCCGGCAATCGTGCCTTACGGGTAGAAGTTCCGATGATGTTCGATCTTCTAGGTGTTGCTCACTGGAATGGCATCTTCGGTCTCCAGGTGGACTGCGCCGGGCCTGGTGACTCGTATTATCCGATAAGGGCCTTCCCACTTCGGCGTCAACTTGTTGGAATTCTTGGCTGATTGAAGGCGCCAAAGAACAAGGTCGCCTTCCTCAAAGCTTCGGGCATGAACCTTGCGGCTATGGTAGCGGCGCAAGGCTTGCTTGTAGCGCGCTGCTCTCAGAGTCGCCCGAAGATGATCTTCCTTGAGGAGCGTTGCATGATCTTGCCGCAATCGCTCTTGCTCAAGCTCGTCATAAGCGAGCACTCGAGGTGACCCATATGTGAGTTCCATGGGGAGAACTGCCTCTGCCTCGTATACCAGGGCAAAGGGTGTCTGGCCGGTGGCTCGATTTGGCGTCGTTCTGATCGACCAAAGAACCGTCGGTAACACACCAATCCAGCGCCTTCCACTCTTGTGCAGCCTGTCAAAATTCTTTGTCCTCAAGCCTCGTAGTACTTCAGCATTTTCCTTCTCCGCCTGGCCGTTGCTCCGTGGGTGCGCCACGGAAGCAAAATAGACCTTACTGTCGAGATCTTGGATGTATTGCATGAAGGTGCGGCTTGTGAACTGCGTGCCGTTATCGGTGATGACTCTGTTTGGCACACCAAAACGACAGACTAGCCCCTTGAAGAAAGATATGGCGACGATCGCCATACAAAGAGCTACCCAAAACGCAAGCTACTGCCGAAATTCGACGATGAGGCCGTTCCACTATAGAATAACACGACCAGGAGACCAGGAGTGCCACTTCATAACCGCAATAAATCAGCTACCGAAGACGCACATGATCTACGTGAGCACCTGGAGAAGAAAGCTGGCACAGCTAGGCCCATTTACGGATCTAAAGGACACACCCCGGCGGGGGACCATGGTCGTCAAAACAATTATGAAAACCAAACACCAGTTCGGAATAAACACCGAACACAACAACAGACGACGGCATGCAACAGCGCGTCCAGATATAGAGGGGCTGCTCACCCCCTGTGCTTCACTGATGAAGTTCTGGACCATGAATTCCCACAGGGCTTTAAACCTGTAAACATAGAGGCATACGATGGAACGACGGACCCAGGGGTCTGGATCGAGGACTTTATCCTCCACATACACATGGCCCGTGGGGATGACCTCCACGCCATCAAATACCTTCCCTCAAACTCAAGGGACCAGCTCGGCACTGGTTGAAAAGCCTCCCCAAAAATTCAATCGGGAGCTGGGAGGAACTAGAGGACGCTTTCAGGGCCAATTTTCAAGGGACCTATGTCCGGCCTCCGGATGCTGACGATTTAAGTCACATAATCCAACAACCCGGAGAGTCCGCCCGCAAGCTTTGGAACAGATTCCTCACTAAGAAGAATCAAATTGTTGACTGTCCGGATCCCGAAGCCTTAGCGGCATTTAAACACTACATCCGTGACGAGTGGCTCGCCAGACACCTCGGCCAAGAAAAGCCAAGGACAATGGCAGCCCTAACAAGCCTTATGACCCGCTTTTGCGCGGGAGAAGATAGCTGGCTAGCCCGTAAAGGCACCAGCGACCCCAGCACATCCGAAATAAGGGATGGCAACGGGAAGCCACGGCGTAATAAAAACAAACGCCAAAACAAGGAAGAGAGCCCGGACAACACAATGGTTAATGCCAGATTCAGGGGCTCTCGACCTAACCAGCAAAATAAGCAACCTAAAGGCAGTAAAGAGGGACCGTCCGGTCTGAACAGAGTTCTGGACAGACTATGCCAAATTCATGGCACCCCCGACAAACCTGCGAACCACACGCATAGAGAGTGCTGGGTCTTCAAGTAGGCCGGCAAACTAAACGCCAAACACAAGGGAAGGGAAACACCAAGTGAAGACGAGGATGAACCTCGCCAGCCAAACACTAGGGGACAGAAAAAATTCCCGCTAGAGGTTAAAACAGTAAACATGATCCACACGACTCGCACATCCTTGGGAAGGCACGAACGCGCCCATAAAGACGCGCACGATATTGATCCCATCGTACCGATACCTAAATACTGGATGACTTGTCTGATCACTTTCGATCGTCTGGACGGCCGAACTAGTATTCGGCGCGAAGGATCAAACGCCTTGGTGCTTGACCCAATAATTGACGGATACCATCTCACTCATGTCCTCATGGACGGTGACAGCAGTCTCAATTTAATATATGAGGACACTGTCCGCGGGATGGGGATAGACTCATCCAGAATCAGCAAGATCAACACCACCTTTGAAGGGGTGATACCAGGCGTTGAAGCCTACAGCAGGGGCTCCGTCATACTGGAGGTAACATTCGGTTCTCGAGGCAACTCCAGAAGCAAAAACTAGTCTTCGTCATCGCACCCTTCCAAAGCAGCTATCAAGCACTACTTGGGAGAATGGCCTTCGCTCGCTTCAACGCATTACCGCACTATGGCTAGCTTACACTTAAGATGCCCGGTCCTCGCGGTGTCATCACCGTTAGCGGAATAAGAGAACACTTTTCATGCGCAGAGGAATACGCGATGGTCCTAACGGCCGGACTATAAGCGGCCTCTAACAAAAATATACCGGGTCGTTAAGACCACGGACACGGTTAGACGAGTCCGGCAGCCCATATTAAACCAGGGCACTGTATATGTAATCCTATAGTGGACACCAGGGGCTAACAATTAAGCTCCACACTCGGCTCAACCTTGTGGGCATGCCAGCATCTTATATTTTCTACTGTCCATCACATACTTACGTTGCACTCTCCTATGAGATTCCCTTTTCTGCAGACAACGTTCACGCGATACCCTTCTAGGATGCGGCACAACGGAGACAAAGGCGCAGACGTGCAGCAGGGCCCTGTTCAACAGGTTTCTTTTTAGATTAAGCCCCTATGTAAACCTTTTCTATTGCTTCTTGTTGTTTCATCATCCCATGGGTTCTATACCCACAGAGGATACTGCCGTTTTTGGCATTTCGCCACGACAGATTAACGCACGTACCTGGAAATACAGGGTTTATAATGAATGGGAATTCTTGAGCTCATCATCTGTTATAAAGTCCGAATACCTTCGGGAGTGTTCGGCGTCACGAGTTTGGCCTTATATGCATCAGCTCTGAATCATGTCTTTGGTCAAATGTTGGGTTTGCCCGGCTCCTGGGTTTGCCGCCTTACATTCCGTCATAATCGGCTAAGGTGGCCAAAGGAGAACTACTGCGATTGTGCCCTAGTTATTTCGGATGAGCACCTCAGTAAAGAAAGCCGAAAACTGACCGTCATGATACAGCGAGAGACTGGTCAACCACTCGACGACTCACCAGAATCTCTAGGATTCCTCCGCATTAATGAAGGGCCATTTCTCGGCCAGGTACATACACGCCCGTATTCGGATGCATGCGAAGGTACCAAGGGCTACATAGTAGCCCCAACGTTAAAATCCCGCGGCTAAGCGAAAGTGTTACAGCTATACAGTCCGGTTGCCTAGTTCGACGTGCGATCACCTCCTTGCCGGACCAAGACGTTGGATAAAGAGTGATCAAGCACATTTTTTCGCGAACGCCCCCGCATTGTATGCGTGGGGGCTGAAGCCAACGACTGCTATCTTTCGGATTACCCACACACACATATATATATATATAAACGGCCGCACAGGGGACACAATCATATTTTCAGACAAAAATTACAAATATAACCTTCTAGTCAAAATGTTTTTACAATGATTTTCATCACTCGAAGAGGAGATTCTTCGGGCACTGCGCCTCTATCAGCTGGGCACCCTCCGTGACCTGCGCCAAGTAGTGCCCGGCTGGATACTGGTCCCCCACCGGATCCTGAGACGCTACCATAGTGGCAGCCATATCCGTCCGATACGCTTTAACGCGAGCAAGGGCCATCCGCGCACCCTCTATGCATGCTGGCCTCCTCATGGCATTGATCCGAGGCACGGCCCCAAGGAACTGTTGCACCAAACCAAAATAACTGTCCGGCTTAGGCCCCTTCGGCCAAAGATGGTCTATTACAGACCGCATTGCAAGACCGGACAACCTGTGAAGCTCCGCTACAGCAGCCATCCTATCACTTAACGGCAACGGGCAAGTGGGAGCATTGAACTGCGACCAGAAAAGCTTCTCCACCTCCTTCTCACCCAGATCTTTGAAGAACTCCACAACATCAGCCGTACTCTTTGCCAGGTCGGCGTACGCATTTGGCGACCTCCAGCGTCCATCCAGGGGAGCATACTTCTGATAGAGGCAAAGGTGTCCCGTCTTTCGATGAGATGGTGGATTTCGCTTTGGTGGAAGCCGACTTTGACGATCCGACTACGAACGTGCGAGGACGTCGCGCCTTAGCAATCGCTAAACCAACTCCGAGAGGTTGTTGACCACGCCGGAGCACGATCAACCTGACCACGAGGGTCTGTTTCCTGCGAGCAAACGAAGAACAAGCAAGAAACTGAGATTGCAATCTGGATATTGCGAATATAAGATGAAAGCTTTATTGATCAAGGTGGGGTTCTGTGACGCCTTTGTCTGGTCGTTGAACACAAACGAAGTACGCGAAGTTGCAGCTATGGCGAACTTTTAATCTAAACAAAACCCAAGGTCTAAACGATGCCCTAAGGGCTGTATATATGGAGGAAGAGGGGGTGGATTTCGTGGCCCTTGGTGGAGGGGTCCGAAATCAACCCTATCTCTTGTTTCCCCACACATACGGACTCTAAAAATAGCCTATACTTATGTATTTCGAAATTACATGGGCCTGGCCCAATAATAAGGTGACGCAGCACCTAAAATAGACTCGGGACGAAATTTATGAAGTGGCATCTTGTATATTTCGTCCAAGGCTTCATGCACACATTATGGTGGCTTTAAAGTCCTGAAATCATCACTTGTAACTCCGTTCTTGTTCCCCTTGCGCATGCCATCATCTCCATGCTTGTTCTTGCTCCAATGTTCATCCTTCTCCAAGCTAGGCCCTTCATTTGTAAGCAAAACAAATGTATCCAATTTAGGCAGCATCATATTCTCATGAACATTAGAATCATTACCAAGAAACGAAAGTACCTGATAATTTAGTTGGCGTGCACGAGCTCTAGTAATTGGTCCAGTATGTATAGCAGCAGGGCCTGTGGGTGTAACAATTGTATTGATGTCCTCATCATCCTCCCCTTCTTGAAATGAAGTCGTCCTCGACGGAAGTTCATCTTCCTCACCCACATAATGCTTCAAATCTGCAATGTTAAAAGTGGGACTAACCCCAAAATCTGCAGGCAACTCAAGTTTATATGCATTATCATTTATTTTCTCTAACACCTTAAAGGGACCATCAGCACGTGGCATTAGCTTTGATTTGCGCAAATCAGGAAATCTATCCTTACGCAAATGTAACCAAACAAGATCTCCAGGTGCAAACACAAGATGTTTTCTACCCTTATCTCCAGCAAGTTTATATTTAGCATTCATACGCTCAATGTTTTCCTTAGTTAACTCATGCATTTTTAAAATCAATTCAGCACGTTGTTTAGCATCAAAATTAACCTTCTCCGAAGATGGAAGAGGCAACAAATCAATAGGTGCACGAGGTAGGAAACCATACACAACTTCAAAAGGGCACATCTTAGTAGTAGAATGCAATGAACGATTATAAGCAAATTCAATATGAGGCAAGCATTCCTCCCACATTTTCTTATTATTCTTCAAAACAGCCCTAAGCATAGTAGACAACGTTCTATTGACTACTTCAGTTTGTCCATCAGTTTGGGGGTGACAAGTAGTACTACAAAGCAGTTTAGTCCCCAACTTAGCCCATAAACATCTCCAAAAGTGGCTAAGAAATTTAGTATCACGATCTGAAACAATAGTATTTGGCACACCATGCAAGCGAATAATTTCACGAAAGAACAAATCAGCAACATTAACAGCATCATCACTTTTATGACATCCTGCACTTCACGTTCAGCTTTACAAGCAAGATGGAATAAAGAGTGATATTAGTATACTCCTTATAGTCTAGAATGGTCTGAATCTCTCTATTTAATCCACCTAGAAAACGTGCAAGCATAGCTTCATTCTCCTCAACAATACCACATCTAATCATGCCAGTTTGTAATTCCTGATAATATTCTTCTACAGAATTTTTCCCTTGTCTTAAACGCTGCAATTTTTGAAGCAATTCACGTTGATAATATGGTGGAACCCAACGCGTACGCATAGCAGTTTTCAAAGCAGCCCAAGTAGTTGGAATAGGATATAATCTACAATGTTCAGACCACCATACACATGCAAAACTAGTGAAAGCACAAACGGCAGCAGCAACTCGTCTCTCCTCAGGATATTGTAAACATGTAAATCGTTGTTCAGTTTCTAACTCCCAAGTAAGATATATATCAGGAACATATCTACCCTCAAATGGTGGAATATTCAATTTCAGTTTAGGAATATGGACATCATCTCGTACCTGAGGTGGTGGTACATGACAGCTGTGGTGGTATATGGATACGGATTCGAAGCGGTGGCGGATAAGCGGTGGTGGTAGATGGCAGGGGTGATGATGATGGTGCGGCGGCGGCGTGACAACTTATGACCAGAACTCGAAACTCTAAAAGACTAGACTCTAAGACCAGCAACTAGACACGACGATGCAACCGCAAATTCAACAAAGCAAAACCCTAAAAAGATTATGCAAAGGCTCAGATTGGTTCGGATATGATGAACTAACCCTAATTTTTTTTTGTGGCTTTTTCGTGGACTGTAGGTATGAAGAACAGACTCGATCTAAACTACGAAAAACTGTAAAATCTCACCGAGCAACCTGGAAATCTGATACCACTTGATAGAGGCAAAGGTGTCCCGTCTTTCGATGAGATGATGGATATCGCTTTGGTGGCAGTCGACTTTGACGATCCGACTACGAACGTGCGTGGACGTCGCGCCTTAGCAATCGCTAAACCAACTCCGAGAGGTTATTGACCACGCCGGAGCACGATCAACCTGACCACGAGGGTCTGTTTCCTGCGAGCAAACGAAGAACAAGCAAGAAACTGAGATTGCAATCTGGATATTGCGAATATAAGATGAAAGCTTTATTGATCAAGGTGGGGTTCTGTGACGCCTTTGTCTGGTCGTTGAACACAAACGAAGTACGTGAAGTTGCAGCTATGGCGAACTTTTAATCTAAACAAAACCCAAGGTCTAAACGATGCCCTAAGGGCTGTATATATGGAGGAAGAGGGGGTGGATTTCGTGGCCCTTGGTGGAGGGGTCCGAAATCAACCCTATCTCTTGTTTCCCCACACATACGGACTCTAAAAATAGCCTATACTTATGTATTTCGAAATTACATGGGCCTGGCCCAATAATAAGGTGACGCAGCACCTAAAATAGCCTCGGGACGAAATTTATGAAGTGGCATCTTGTATATTTCGTCCAAGGCTTCATGCACACATTATGGTAGCTTCAAAGTCCTGAAATCATCACTTGTAACTCCGTTCTTGTTCCCCTTGCGCATGCCATCATCTCCATGCTTGTTCTTGCTCCAATGTTCATCCTTCTCCAAGCTAGGCCCTTCATTTGTAAGCAAAACAAATGTATCCAATTTAGGCAGCATCATATTCTCATGAACATTAGAATCATTACCAAGAAACGAAAGTACCTGATAATTTAGTTGGCGTGCACGAGCTCTAGTAATTGGTCCAGTATGTATAGCAGCAGGGGCTGTGGGTGTAACAATTGTATTGATGTCCTCATCATCCTCCCCTTCTTGAAATGAAGTCGTCCTCGACGGAAGTTCATCTTCCTCACCCACATAATGCTTCAAATCTGCAATGTTAAAAGTGGGACTAACCCCAAAATCTGCAGGCAACTCAAGTTTATATGCATTATCATTTATTTTCTCTAACACCTTAAAGGGACCATCAGCACATGGCATTAGCTTTGATTTGCGCAAATCAGGAAATCTATCCTTACGCAAATGTAACCAAACAAGATCTCCAGGTGCAAACACAACATGTTTTCTACCCTTATCTCCAGCAAGTTTATATTTAGCATTCATACGCTCAATGTTTTCCTTAGTTAACTCATGCATTTTTAAAATCAATTCAGCACGTTGTTTAGCATCAAAATTAACCTTCTCCGAAGATGGAAGAGGCAACAAATCAATAGGTGCACGAGGTAGGAAACCATACACAACTTCAAAAGGGCACATCTTAGTAGTAGAATGCAATGAACGATTATAAGCAAATTCAATATGAGGCAAGCATTCCTCCCACATTTTCTTATTATTCTTCAAAACAGCCCTAAGCATAGTAGACAACATTCTATTGACTACTTCAGTTTGTCCATCAGTTTGGGGTTGACAAGTAGTACTAAAAAGCAGTTTAGTCCCCAACTTAGCCCATAAACATCTCCAAAAGTGGCTAAGAAATTTAGTATCACGATCTGAAACAATAGTATTTGGCACACCATGCAAGCGAATAATTTCACGAAAGAACAAATCAGCAACATTAACAGCATCATCGCTTTTATGACATGGTATAAAGTGTGCCATTTTCGAGAATCTATCCACGACAACAAATATGCTATCCCTCCCCTTCTTTGTTCGAGGTAAACCTAAAACAAAGTCCATAGATATATCCTCCCAAGGAACACTAGGTACAGGCAAAGGCATATATAAACCATGAGGATTGAGTCGTGACTTAGCTTTTTGACATGTAGTGCATCGAGCAATAAAACACTCAACATCCCGTCTCATCTTTGGCCAAAAGAAATGTGTAGCAAGTACGTCCTCCGTCTTCTTCACGCCAAATTGTCCCAATTATCCTCCTCCATGCGCCTCCTGCAACAACAAAAGACGAACGGAGCTAGCTGGAATGCATAGCTTGTTAGCACGAAACACAAATCCATCGTTAACGACAAACTTGTTCCACATTCTTCCTTCTTTACAATTCTGCATTACATCTTTAAAATCAGCATCATGCACATATTGATCTTTGATGGTCTCCAAACCAAATATTTTGAAGTCAAGTTGTGAAAGCATAGTATAGCGACGAGACAATGCATCAGCAATAACATTTTCTTTTCCCTTCTTGTGTTTAATGACATAATGGAAAGTCTCAATGAATTCAACCCATTTAGCATGTCTACGATTCAGTTTAGCTTGACTTTTAATATGTTTCAAAGATTCATGATCAGAATGTATAACAAACTCTTTGGGCCATAAATAATGTTGCCATGTTTCTAAAGTCCGAACAAGAGCATATAATTCTTTATCATAAGTAGAATAATTCAGACTAGGCCCACTCAATTTTTCAGAAAAGTATGCAACAGGTTTGCCATCTTGTAATAACACACCTCCTAATCCAATTCCACTAGCATCACATTCAAGCTCAAAAGTCTTATTAAAATCAGGAAGTTGGAGTAAAGGAGCATGTGTCAACTTATCTTTCAATACCGTGAAGGCTTCTTCCTGTGCGGTACACCAAACAAAAGGCACATCCTTCTTTGTAAGATCGTTGAGAGGTGAAGCAATGGTGCTGAAATCTCTCACAAAACGCCTATAGAATCCAGCGAGGCCAAGAAAACTCCTCACTTGTGTGACCGTTTTGGGCTGCGGCCAACTCTCAATAGCTTCAATCTTGGCTTTGTCAACTTCAATTCCCTGTGGAGTAACAACATAGCCAAGAAAAGATACTCGGTCGGTGCAAAAGGTGCACTTCCCAAGGTTACCAAACAAACGTGCATCACGTAGAGCAATAAAAACAGCACGTAAATGTTCCAAATGTTCTTCCAAAGATCTGCTATAAATCAGTATGTCATCAAAGTAAACTACCACAAATCGTCCAATGAAAGCACGTAAAACTTCGTTCATTAATCTCATGAAAGTACTAGGTGCATTAGTTAACCCAAAAGGCATGACTAACCACTCATATAATCCAA